>NC_057796.1:106547415-106550934 GCF_018294505.1 Triticum aestivum
AAAATGGGACCTTTAGTATCGGTTCGTGCCATCAACCGGTACTAATGCCTCAAACCCCATTAGTACCGGTTGGTGGCTCGAACCGGGACTAAAGCTCTAACCTTTAGTACCGGTTGGTGCCACGAACCGGTACTAATGGGCATCGCACCCTTTAGTCCCGGTTCGTGGCACCAACCGGGACTAAAGTTCCCATTTGAACCGGGACTAATGCCTGTACGGTGCCCTAGCCGCTCGAACCGGGACTAATGCTCACATTAGTCCCGGTTCGTAATGCAACCGGGATTAATACTCTTTTCTGGCCGAACCAAAGCCCTGTTTTCTACTAGTGTAGCGAAAGTACAGACCCTAGGCCTCATTTTCAAGCATTGCAATACTGCTTGTGCTCTGTTTTATCAATTGCTACCTTGCTATTTTTTATTGTTCCTATTACAAAAATCAATATCTACTGTCATTACTACGCTTTTATCACTCCTCGCCGAACTAGTGCACCTATACAAATTACCATTGTATTTGGTGTGTTGGGGACACAAGAGACTTTTTATTATTTGGTTGCAGGGTCATTTGAGAGAGACCTTCTTCATCCTACGTTTTCCACGGATTGATAAACCTTAGGTCATCCACTTGAGGGAAATTTGCTACTGTCCTACAAAACTCCGCGCTTGGAGGCCCAACACGAGTCTACAAGAACAAGTTGTGTAGTAGACATCAACCGTGAAGGGATTGACAACCCCTTTATCGCATTGGGTGCAAGTTGTTGATTGTTTGTGCAGGTATTTGGTGACTTGTGCGTTGTCTCCTACTAGATTGATACCTTGGTTCTCAAACTGAGGGAAATACTTATCTCTACTTTGCTGCATCACCCTTTCCTCTTCAAGGGAAAATCCAATGCAAGCTCAAGAAGTAGCACTCCCCACCAGGAGTGAGTAATTCCTTCGTAGGCTCGCTGGTCGGTGAGGAGTTGGATGATATTCATCATGTAATCAAGTTAGTTTTGTTAGGGCTTGATCCCTAGTATCCATTATGTTATGAAATTGATGTTGTTATGACTTTGCCATGCTTAATGCTTGTCACTTAGAGCCTGGGTGCCATGATTTCAGATCTAGCTAAGCAATGAAAAGACATGAGCAGAACAGAGGAGATTCTCTGGTTGAAAGTCTATAGTTCGTGGTTCTCACCATGGCCCGGCCAATCATTTATGTTTTGACCATTATATCTATGTTCTAGATCCAATCTTGCAAGTCATATTCACCTATTACGTTTTATGATCCGTAAACCCCGGTGTGACAGTAATTGGGATACTTCCTGGTGATGACCGTAGTTTGAGGAGTTCATGTATTCACTATGTGTTAATGCTTTGTTCCGGTTCTCTATTAAAAGGAGGCCTTAATATCCATTAGTTTCCTTATGGACCCCGCTGCCACGGGAGGGTAGGACAAAAGATGTCATGCAAGTTCTTTTCCATAAGCACGTGTGACTATTTACGAAATACATGCCTTTATTATATTTATGAACTGGAGCTAGTTTTGTATCGCCCTAGGTTATGACTGTTATATGATGAATATCATCCAACGAATTCATCGATCCAATGCCTACGAATCTCCCACATATTGTTCTTGCTAAGTTACTACTACTACTGTTACTATTACACTTGCTACAAAATCATTGCTATCACTGTTACCGTTACTACTGTTGTTACCACTGCTATAAAATTATCATATTACTATGCTACTGATCACTTTGCTGCAGATATTTAATCTCCAGGTGTGGTTGAATTGACAACTCAACTACTAATACTTATAAATATTCTTTGGCTCCCCTTGTGTCGAATCTATAAATATGGGTTGAATACTCTACCCTCTAAAATTGTTGCGATCCCCTATACTTGTGGGTTATCAGTGTTTCCTAGGTTCAGTTTATTGACGGCATGATGTAACTTTGCACAAAGTTCTGACAATAGTTACCCGTGGGGGGTAGGCGCCCCCTGCCTTGTGGGCAGCTGGTGGCCCTCCTCCAATAGATCTTTGCACCGGTATTTTTATATATTCAAACAAATCTCTGCCAAGTTTTGTCCAATTCCAAGAACTTCTATTTATGCACAAAAAACAACACCAAGGTAGTTCTGTTGAAAACAACGTTAGTCCGGGGTAGTTTCATTCAAATGATGCAAAGTATAGTTCAAAACAAGAGCAAAAGTGTTTGAAAAAGTAGATACATTGGAGATGTATCACGCACTCTTTGGTGGTAGAAGCCATAGTTTTGGAACTACATTGCACATTGTTTACATTTGAACAGGTCTAAGGGTCTTATTCATGGTGGTATTTATGCTATCGTCTCGCTACTCGCTAGACATTATGATGTTTTCATTAGACAAAGCGAGGATCATTTGCTACCTGAGAGATACTTAGATTATTAGTCCATGAGAATGCATGATTTTATTAATAAAGCTACCCCTCACTGCTTTTGGTACAACTTGGTATTCAGCCAAGGTACTCGTAAGGTCATTATGCTGCGTGCTCCTTCTTTGTTTTATGTTGATGCCAGAGGGAGATATATTATCATGCCGGAGGACCCCATTAATTATGAGAACGGATTGGCCGCCATGGAGAATGAGGAGGTTCACCCTTTGGGCTGCTCAGGTACCCCAGCCAACCGAGTCCGTGCCTGGGCCTAAGGGGTTCTTCCAGTGGTAGTAGCCAAGATAGGCTAAAAGCCTAAGCTCGGGGGAGTATTCATTCATGTCATCACACATTCATTACACTTATCGGTGTTCATCGTTTTCTATGTATATCCTTGTTCGCTTTTATTTGTTTCTTTTATGTGTTTGATAAATCTTTGAAAAAATAAAAAATATTTCTCACTTCTTTTTGGTTTTCTTTCTGTGACGCCCGGATAATTAAGCTACAGTGATCCCCCGCAAAAGATGCCATGTCACCGTGGTTACTGTTGATAAACTCTCGATAGTTCAGAACTGAAACAAATTCAAAATTTAAATAAAGGCAAACAATAAAAGTTTTCAAATATTAAAACTAAAATGTTCGGAGTGAACCAAATATTGCATAGGTAATTATGGTGGAGAAACCACACTTTTATAAAATGTTTAAATACTCTAAAATGAATAAAACAGTAGCAAATACAATTATTTAAATGCTTTAAAAATAATAAACATTTTCAAAACTAAGTTGTTATAAGTATTAAACTATTGTGGCAGTGGCATAATTTGTAAAATCTATTTAGGTGTCACTTTGGTAATTTACTAAAACAAAATAACAGAGAAACTAGAAAGAAAACAGAAAAGAAATATAAAAAAACAACAAACAAGCAAAAGGCCCCCTGGCCAACTGGGCCAACGGCCCAGCCGGCCAGCCCACTGGCCCAACCGGCCCCTCACCCCCCCTGCTTAACCCCCGACCCCAAACCCTAACCTATCACCATCTCCCCCAGATCCCCCACGACCCCCCATCCCCCTCTCTCCCTCCCCACTCGCTTGGATCGGGGGGGAGCCCGATCCCGTCCCCCGCC
>NC_057796.1:106551458-106600319 GCF_018294505.1 Triticum aestivum
CGTCCCGCGTGCCCCGGCCTGCTACCGCCCCGGCGCCCGCGCGCCCAGCTCGCCTCGTCGTGCGGGCGCACGCCCGCGCCCGTTTGGCCCGATGGGCCACTGCCCAGTGGGGCCCCCGCCCCACATCCTTCTGTAAAAAAAAAGAAAAAGAAAAAGAAAAGAGAATTAAAAATAAAGTTATAAAAATAAAAATAATAAAATTTAGTTAATTAAACTTAATTAATCTGTTTAATTAAATAATTAAAACTAATAATTCAATTAATAAAAACTAACTACTGTTTAGTTAACCTGAGACTATGACGAACGGGACCCACGCGTCTGTTGACCCAGTCAACAGATGGTTGACTGATGACATCATGCTGACCTCACGCTGACGTCGTAATTAATTTTCTAATTAAATTAATTCTATTAATTCTATAAATAATTTAAATCTTTATAAATTAATATAAAATAATCCGTAGCTCGGATGAAAAAACTTTGTACATGAAAGTTGCTCAGAACGACGAGACGAATCCGGTTACGCAGCCCGTTCGTCCGCCACGCATCCCTAGAATAACGAACACGCAACTTTCCCCTCCGATTCATCTGCCCGAAAACGCGAAACACCGGGGATATTTTCCCGGATGATTCCCCCCTTCACCGGTATCACCTCATACCGTGTTAGAACACGTCTAGCTCTGCCTGTTGTCCTGTTATGCACTTGCTTGCTATGTATTTACTGTTTCTCCCCCCCTCTTCTCTTCGGTAGACCCCGTGACGATGCTGATGCCCCTGTGGTCGACTACGTCACCGATGACCCCTCCTTCTTGTCTGAGCAACCAGGCAAGCCCCCCCTTGATCACCAGATATCGCCTATTCTTCTCTATACAGCTTGCATTAGAGTAGTGTAGCATGTTACTGCTTTCGGTTAATCCTATTCTGCTGCATAGCCTGTCGTTGTTGCTACAGTTGTTACCCTTACCTGCTATCCTACTGCTTAGAATAGGATGCTAGTGTTCCATCAGCGGCCCTACTCTCTTGTCCGTCTGCCATGCTATACTACTGGGCCGTGATCACTTCGGGAGGTGATCACGGGTATATACTATATACTTTATATACATGACACATGTGGTGACTAAAGTCGGGTCGGCTCGTTGAGTACCCGCAAGTGATTCTGGTGAGGGGGCTGAAAGGACAGGTGGCTCCATCCCGGTAGAGGTGGGCCTGGGTTCCTGACGGCCCCCGACTGTTACTTTGTGGCGGAGCGACAGGGCAGGTTGAGACCACCTAGGAGAGGGGTGGGCCTGGCCCTGGTCGGCGTTCGCGGATACTTAACACGCTTAACGAGATCTTGGTATTTGATCTGAGTCTGGCCATTTGGTCTATACGCACTAACCATCTACGCGGGAGTAGTTATGGGTATCCCGGCGTCGTGGTATCAGCCAAAGCCTTCGTGACGTCAGCGACTGAGTGGCTCGCGCCGCATTGGACCGTAAGCTCGCGCTTGTATTAAGGGGGCTAGGTCTGCTTCCGGCCGCGTACGCAACGTGCAGGTGTGCAATGGGCGATGGGCCCAGACCCCTGCGCGCATAGGGTTTAGACCGGCGTGCTGACCTCTCTGTTGTGCCTAGGTAGGGCTGCGACGTGTTGATCTTACGAGGCCGGGCATGACCCAGAAAAGTGTGTCCGGCCAAATGGGATCGAGCGTGTTGGGTTATGTGGTGCACCCCTGCAGGGAAGTTTATCTATTCGAATAGCCGTGTCCCTCGGTAAAAGGACGACCCGGAGTTGTACCTTGACCTTATGACAACTAGAACTGGATACTGAATAAAATACACCCTTCCAAGTGCCAGATACAACCCGGTGATCGCTCTCTAACAGGGCGACGAGGAGGGGATCGCCGGGTAGGATTATGCTATGCGATGCTACTTGGAGGACTTCAATCTACTCTCTTCTACATGCTGCAAGATGGAGATGTCCAGAAGCGTAGCCTTCGACAGGACTAGCTATCCCCCTTTTATTCTGGCATTCTGCAGTTCAGTCCACTGATATGGCCCTTTACACATATACCCATGCATATGTAGTGTAGCTCCTTGCTTGCGAGTACTTTGGATGAGTACTCACGGTTGCTTCTCTCCCTCTTTTCCCCCTTTCCTTTCTATCTGGTTGTCGCAACTAGATGTTGGAGTCCAGGAGCCAGACGCCACCGTCGACGACGACACCTACGACACTGGAGGTGCCTACTACTACGTGCAGGCCGCTGACGACGACCAGGAGTAGTTAGGAGGTCCCAGGCAGGAGGCCTTGCCTTTTCGATCGTTGCTACTTTTGTGCTAGCCTTCTTAAAGCAAACTTGTTTAACTTATGTCTGTACTCAGATATTGTTGCTTCCGCTGACTCGTCTATGATTGAGCAATTGTATTCGAGCCCTCGAGGCCCCTGGCTTGTATTATAATGCTTGTATGACTTATTTATGTTGTAGAGTTGTGTTGTGATATCTTCCCGTGAGTCCCTGATCGTGATCGTACACATTTGCGTGCATGATTAGTGTACGGTCAAATCGGGGGCGTCACACTTTCTTTGTTAGCTAGTTCATCGTATTAAAAGAAAACCCCAAAAGATTTCTTGTTTCTTCTTTTGTCTTTTGTTTGAAGTTCTTCGGTGTAAATAGTATTATGGTTTTCTTTTTTATTTTGCTTTCTTCAGGAAAACTAAAAACTCGAAAAATATTTCAGTTTGTTTCTCTAAATTTCTTTCCTTGAGTCGTCGTAGGGAGAAGGCATTAAAAAGAATTCCAGTGGCTCTTATGTGCTTTATTGTTGATCTAATAAAAGACCAAATATTTCCTTGTCTTCTCCTGTGTATATAGTGTTTGCAGATTTCAGCTTAGTCCACGGCACACATGAGCTATGTTATGTTTTCCACATCATTCAGTCGCGCAAGTGAAAGGCAATAATGACGATGATTTGATGAAGTGACCATCATGAAGAAAGGTTGTACGAACTCTACTTGTTTTTGTTTTTGTAAATATGTTTAGCTTAGTAGTCTTGATTAAACTTATTATGAGTAAACATGTGTATGATGATGATTAGAGTTCATAGTTGCTCATGCCGTGCTTAAGCATCGAGGAGTGGATAATATGTTATCTTGCGTGTCAACATGCATTAAAATGATGTTGATGTAGTATGTTATGATTGTATTCTCCTATCAAGAATTCATGTGGCTTGACTTGGCACATGTTCACGCATGTAATTGATTCAAACCAAATATTGTCTCTATGATATTTATGTTCAAAGTGTATATATCCTCCTCGTACTCGTGTTCAATGTTAATTATTTAAAATGCATGATTATGACCGTTGTCGCTCTCTAGTTGGTCGCTTCCCGGTCCTTTGCTAGCCTTCACCTATACTAAGCGGACATGTTGCTTGTGCATCCAAATCCTGACAACAAAGTTATGCCATAAGAGTCCATCATATCTACCTATATACGACATTACCCTATAATTCCAAGTAAATTTGCATGTGCCATATTTAAATCTTCAAATGAGCATCCATTTTGTGTGCCCGTAGCGCTCATGGAGCGATGGGGTAGTCAATATCGTCCATGCTAAGTGTGTTTTACTTGCGACGAGAGTATATTCGCTCGTACAATTTGAGGGAGGCTGATAACAAGGATGACCAGTCCAGGACTATTTAGAAAAATTGCTCCCCTAGACAGTTGATTGTTGGTAGGCACATGTGGATTCGGCTAGCCATGGTTTGTGTTAGTATGGTGGAGGGGGAGTAAAACTGTTTGCATGGAAACCGCCATTAAAGTGTTTAGCATGAAAGTTATTGGAAACTTTGTCATAAACCATTGACAAGAAAAGTACACCTCTCAAAATGCAATTATCTCTGTTTTAAACATGAGCTCTCGTACTTCTACAAACCCCTACTTCCCTCTGCGAAGGGCCTATCTATTTACTTTTATTGTTCAGTCATCACTTTCTCATTCACGCACCAACCCTGAGAGGCTATTGCCATTCTTAGTTTAACATGCATTTGGTCTAATTAATGTCGAGTGTGAGCATGATTGCATGTTTTCTATGGTGAATTACAATGTTTAGTCGTTGCTTGAACTTGAGAGGTGGTCTGCATTTATGTTTTGCGGTCTAAGAAAGGGCTAGGGAGATACCACTCTATCATGGTTGTTTTGACGAAGTGTTGGCATTTGAGATATATCATTATTGCTCATTAGTTGATTATGTTATTGGCATGAGTAAATATGGACTTTAAGTGTTTTGTATATGTGTTTAGTTCATGATCTTTGCTGAGAACTTGATTACTAACTAAGTTTATATACAACAAGAAGAACAAATGAGTTTGTAAAAGTTTTTCTTTATCACTTTTAGTTTGTCAACTGAATTGCTTGAGGACAGGCAATGAGTTAAGTTTGGGGGAGTTGATACGTCTTCAACATATCTACTTTTCCAAACACTTTTGCTCTTTGTTCTGGACTCTAGTTTGCATGATTTGAATGAAACTAACCCGGACTTATGCTATTTTCAGCAGAACTACCTTGGTATTATTTTTGTGCAGAAATAAAAGTTATCTGAATTCGATAAAACTTCACGGTGATTTTTTATGGAATAAAAAAATACTGGAGTAAAGAACTACCGACGAAGGGGCAGCAGTGGGCCACAAGCTAGAGGGCGCGCTGTAACACCCCCAGTGTTATGGTATAGTAACCTCGCCCTAATGATGCCATGCCACCATGCCTTACTAGGCTAATTGTCACTTGATTAAAACTCAAGTCAAATTCAAATTTCAAGTCAATTTATTATTTCATCAATCAATAAAACAAATGTGTTGGTTATGTTGCAAATAATCACTAAGGAATTATCATGTAGAAACCAACATCATTTGGCCCACAATTAAATTCCTAGAAAATTAATAAGTGGTCCAGCAGAAATTAAAATAACCATTTAAATATAAACCTAATTATATATATTTTTCCTTTTGCCCCCAAACTTTGCGGATAGCCCCATAATATTGCAAAGTATTTGTGGGACAAGTCTCATTTTTTAACAAAACTCTTTTAGTATTAAAATAAATTAATAAATAGAAAAATGTTGAAAAAGAGAAACAGAAAAGAAATAAAGGAATAAAATAAAAAGAAGGGAAAATAGAAAATTGGTACTATGCACTTGAGCCCAGCACAGTCACCTTAAGGCCCAGCCCACCACCACCACCACCTCTCCTTCAACCTCCTGTAGCAGGAGGCAGAGGAGAGCGTGGCGGCCATCTAGGCCTCCCTGGCTCGCGATGCCGCCGTGGTGCCCATCCCGCGGCTTCTCCCGAGTGGTTAAGATCACCCTCACCTTCCCTCTCGAACCCTAATTCCCCTTTCCCTTCCCGCTCTGGATCGAGCCGCGCCCATCTTCGGTGACGGCGTCCGTTGCTCCCCGCCGATGATTCGCGCCGGGCCAAAAGCCACTAGCAAATTCCAACAGGGGCCCATTCAAATTTTGATTCGTCATCTTCCTCGATGGCACAGTCCTTGTGTGAATGTCCCATCTTCCCGCAAGCATGACAAAAAGTTGGGAGCTTCTTGAATTGAACATGATAAAATTCAGTCTACCTTATCTTTGTGAATTTGACAAAGCATGTAAGTTTCATATTTACACCATGTCTCACTCTGATTTGGATGAATTCACCCACAAATACGTCGGGGGAGTAATATGAAGCTCTTGCACTTCCCTTATGTGTTTTGCCATGTTTTCCAGAAAAGGCTTATTCTTTAACGCCCCATCCGGGAGCTTGTGAATTTGGCACCGTGTCTCCAACCGATCCAACTTGACCTTCTCTGGGTTTGTAAAGCTACCATATTCAGCCAACAGAAGAGCGAATCCCTTGAAATCCTATGGTTCATGATGCATAGCTTTGTTCCCTCCAGCCAATTAGTGAAAATTGTACCGAGAATAGATCTGGATTAATTCTCCACCATATAGACCTCCTGAATTGGATTCCATGCCGCCCCCGTATTAGCGATCAATGACTCAGGCTAAAACTTGTTTTGGACAACAATTTGGCCAGTGCAAGCCACTTGGGCTTCTCTTTTGTTGCATCCACCTCATCCTTCCATATAAGGTCATCAATCTCCTCGTCATGCAGGTGTAGTTTTTCCAGAAGTTTACTTAGATCTTCGTTCCTGAGCCCGCGTGAGCCAGATCCTTCCGCCAAATTTGCCATAGCCCCCGAACTATCTTGATATGCCTTCAAAGCCCCAAACCATAGCCACCCGAGAGTCACTAACCAAGGCAAAGGTTAGCCTAGGAGGCAGCAAGGGGGCAAGCTTGAGTCAAGGGGGAAGTCGATCGGTCGTGGCACTGGATATGGAAACTCATGATGGCGTGACAATGGATGGGCCGGAGAACCCTAGGGAAAGTCGTGGGGTTCTACCCATCCGCGGATGATATATTTGTATAACCTTTAAGCAGACAATAATGTCTACCATAATCTTTCACGAACTCACTTTCCAAACATGACATAATTTATCTACTACCCCATTTTACATAGGCCTCTATTTTGGTTTTGCTTTATCTTAGAGGAGCACAAGCGTTGGACCTGCAGTAATTAGGCCAAAAACAAGGTCACATCAGTATCCGGACAGCATCACAAAAACCTCTCCTCATCTCCTCTGCCGGCCTCTTTTTATTCTCCAGCAAATCCACAAGCCCTCCCCCTCTCTCTCCCCTCTTTCTCGGTGTGAGTCACAACAGAGCGAGAGAAAGGAAAAAAAAAGAAAAGATGGAGATGGCCATCGACACGCCATCGCCGTCGCCGTCCGTCTCGCCGGCGCCGTCGGCGGCGGCGGGGCGGCAGACGCGCGCGGCGGAGTCGGTGCGGCTGGAGCACCAGCTGGTGCGTGTGCCCCTGGAGGCCCTCAGGGCCACCGCCCGCACCAACCACCGACTCGCCGAGAAGGAGATCGCGGCCGTCCTCTCCTCCGCCTCCTCGGCTGCCGCTGCCCCCGGGGAAAGCGGCTCCGCCGCCGCCGTCGACCACCTCACCTCCCTCGTCTCCCGCCTCCACGGCCTCAAGCGCAAGGCACTGTCCCCCCAAATCCCACACGCATCCTCCCATCTCTCGCCCAATCATACTTGCGTCAGAAGGGATCCCAACTTTCTAGCTAATCAGTTCGTGCTTCTCGATTCTGCTGCAAAGATCTTGTCTCTTTTGTTGTTCCATTTGCTGACAAATTGGTTCCTGATGATGACCATCAGATGGAGGAGGGTGCGAGGGCGGAGGAGCTCCAGGTGCAGAGGTGTCGTGCGCGGCTGGACCGGCTGGCCGCCGCCAGCGCCGGTGACGACGCCGAGTGGGAGGACATACGTCTGAAGCGCATCCTAGTTGATTACATGCTCCGGATGTCCTACTACGACACCGCCACCAAGCTCGCCGAAACCTCTGGCATTCAGGTATAAGAATGGTGCAAGAAGGGCATCCCGACATGGGATTCTGGTTGATTGCTCGATTCATGTAGCTACATGCTTCTGTTTAGGAAAGTAGAACTATGCAAACTTTGACTAGGGTGAACAGAACCTGGCAGCGAAAGTGCGTCGATGTCTATCTTACCAAGAAAATTCATGGTTATTTGAGGATAATTTATTACTGTAATATATGTTATAGCGGCAGTGAGTAGACGGATACCCTGGAGGTCTGTGCCCGGCGCGGCTGCCCTGGATGCATCGTTCTGGCACGGGTGAGCTGCCAAGCGAAAGCTCCACGCTTTGGCGGTGACGCCCGCTGCTATCCTTTTTGAGGACGTAGTTGTGGTTCTCCTCTCCAAATCAGGGTTCCGGGTGAAGACTCCTGTCTGTTTAGGGCTTGGCAGCAGCGACGCTTGCGCCGTTCTCCCTCCTGAGGGCGTTGTCGTGGAGCTTAGGTGTTCTAGGGCATGACGTGGCGTTGTCTTCAAACCTTTCTGTATTCTTTGTCGGCAGCGAAGTAGTGTGCGTTTTATGTTGTCCAGTTATCCTAGGATCGGCTGTGTAAGAGGGTTGCCTCACTACCTTCTATTGTTTGGCCGTGTAATTTGGTTTGTGCTTTATCTATAAAGCGGGGCGAACCCTATTTCGAGAGTAGACGGATACTAGACTGGCTGGCATATAATTTTGATCTGCATTTAAGAAAATAGCGTAGGGATTGCTCCTCATTCTAATGGAATTACATATCAGTTAAAGCCCAAATAAAATTGAAGAGTCCCTGGACCAACTTCCTTTCCATGGGTACTCCGTCAACTGGTGGTGTTATTCTCTGTATTTGGCTGGGGATCAAGTGTCTCTATGTTGGTGGGGGTGCACTGACATTAACCCACTAGGGTTCGTCTCCTCTGAGGAATTTATTCTGCAGAATGAATCATTTACTGGTATCTTGGTCCTTCCTCTCATTTACTGGTGCCTAGTAGGTCGAGTACTGTCTATTTTACTGATGTCTTGACTAGCTGCGTGAATCTACCCCAGCCGAGTTTTAATCTTCTAAGGGTCCCACTAACCGCCCTCCTACATAAGTAGATTTTATCGGTTTCATATTGCTATATAGGCTTGCAATGCCTTTCTTCGAAGACAGTTGGGTTGTGTTATGTCTATTTAGTCTGCTAGATCAGGGTTTCTGCTTTCATTTGCTTGGATGGTTTTATACAAATTATGCGTAATGGAGATGGCATAATTTAATTTCTCTTCCTTTTGCACTTACCATTATTATTGAGTTGTCCAGCTATAATCCTGACATTCTGTTTTGTGCTTTTGGTTTTCCATAAGGGTTCCACATAACCTCCCTCCTAAATAAGGAGGTTTTATCGGTTTCTTATTGCACTATAGACTTGCAATGCCTTTTTTTGAAGACAGTTGGTCGAAGACAGATGGGTTGTGTTATGTCTATTTATGCTGCTACTCCCTCCGTTCCTAAATATAAGACCGTTTAGAGATTTCAATATGGACTACATACGGAGCAAAATGAGTGAATCTAGACTCTAAAATATGTCTATATACATCCGTATGTAGTCCGCATTGAAATCTCTAAAAGGACTTATATTTAGAAATGGAGGGAGTACATCACAGTTTCTGCTTTCATTTGCTTGGAAGGTTTTATTCAAATTATGTGTAATGGGGATGGCTTTATTTAATTCTCTTCCTTTTGCACTTACCATTATTATTTGAGTTGTCCAGCTATATTCCTGACATTCTGCTTTGCGCGATTTATGTGCCAGTAGACCATGGCATGTTGCTTTGTGCGTGCTATTACCTGAACAAGAAGCTAAGATAAGAGTTCTCTGTATCGATTCTAAATGCCTTTTGTGATTATGATATTGAGAGAGTTGTTATCTATTGGATCATGTTCACAAGATAGAACATATAGCATTTATCTGCAGTCACAGATACTCTTCGGTTTGGAACATAACCATTTAACTGTTTATATGCAGGACCTCGTTGATATTGATGTTTTTCTTGATGCAAAAAGAGTGATTGATTCTCTTCGGAATAAGGAAATAGCTCCTGCTTTAGCTTGGTGTGCAGAAAATAAGTCCCGGTTAAAGAAATCAAAGGTTTGTGTTACTTGTGCTATGTCATTATTGATGTCGGCCGATCCCATATCAGTGAGATGGAGTAAAGAATCTCTCCATAGAGCATTGGTGAATGGGATGCTTGCATCGTTTATTAATGATAGTTCTGATAGCTCATCAATCATGTAGGTTGCTTATTGAAATTATTCACCTTTGTAACTTCTTAATCACTTTATGCGGGTACATATAATCTCAGTAATTATTATATTGTGGCATGACTTTTGTGAAATGCCCGCCTTCATATACTCCAAATCAGAGGATGAAGGTGATTTGTTATACCTTCACACGTGAAAACATACAAGCCTAAAGAAAAAAGGTCAACTATTATGGGAGGATGCATGGTATATAGCCGAGTAAGGCATCAGTGTGTTTCCTCTTTACATTTTTCCATGTAAATAGAACAAAACCAGATTTTGCTAGCTTCTGGCTGCCATATAGCACTTCTTTATCTCAACACTTTATTTTGTTCTGGTACATCATACTGTCTTGTTATTGTTTACCCTGCAGAGTAAGCTCGAGTTTCTACTGCGGCTTCAGGAGTTTGTGGAACTAGTCAAGGCTAAGAACTTCCTGCAGGCTATATCATATGCTCGGAAATACCTTGCTCCCTGGGGGTCTACCCACATGAAAGAATTGCAGCGTGTTACAGCAACACTGGTTTTTAGAAGCAGTACAAACTGTGCTCAATACAAGGTTAGCAGCATTGTCTATGTCCTCTTGTTTTGTTGTGCCTCCATCAGAAATATGATAGCAGCTGGACTAAGATGTTGGTGCTTAAGCATCATTGGTAAATTGGGCTCCTGGTACCTTGCTGATACTGTCTGTTTTACTCGCAGGTCTTATTTGAGCAAAATCAGTGGGATTCTCTTGTGGATCAGTTTAAGCAAGAATTCTACAAACTATATGGCATGACACTTGAGCCGTTGCTAAACATCTACCTCCAAGCAGGCCTGACAGCTCTCAAGACTCCGTATCCTTTACATGATCGATACTTTTTTCTTTTCTTTTTCACTGGTTACAAACTCTAAATCTGCTTCGTGGGCAATATCTTGTTTACCCTCCTTGACCTTGCAAAGATTCTGCTTCGAGGGCAACTGCCCCAAAGAAGACCCCTTGTCGCTGGACGGCTTCCGGAAACTCGCAGAGCCTCTGCCCTTCTCAAAGCAGCACCACTCGAAGCTTGTCTGCCATATAACCAAGGAACTGATGGACACCGAGAATCCGCCGCTTGTCCTGCCCAACGGCTACGTGTATAGCACCAAGGTACGCGCCGAGCCGACCCACTTCTGCTCCCCCAAATCTTGATACCTCAACCATTCACACTGAATCCAGAACTTAAAATCTGCTGCTTGTGTTGTCCGGTGTTGCAAATCCCAGGCCCTTGATGAGATGGCCAAGAAGAATGGGGGCAAGATCATATGCCCAAGGACAGGAGAAGAATGCAACTACACCGAGCTCGTCAAGGCTTACATCTCATGATCATGGTGACCCCTTCGTAGCTCGTCTTGGGTGATGGATGATCGATGAGAATTGCCAGTCTGAATGTACATAGAATGAATGGATGGATCCGAACATTGTCGTGCGGTTAATTTGAGTTGTAGTGCAAAGCAAAAGAACCCACCGAAATTGAAACTGCAGATTGCGCTTTTCCATCGGTTAATTTTCCTGGTTGAATGGATGAATTTCTGCCGAATTTAAACATTCAAAAGGATGTTAGGGCATCTCCAATTCTGACCCTCAAACCGTCTGTATCCATCTGGGCGCAGCCGTTCGGACTCCGCAAGCCATTCAACGCCGACGCCCATTGGCCCATGGAGCAGTCCGGACTCCGGCAACATCGAAAGAAACTAGGGGGGTTGTGGGAGTCCCACCAAAAATTGAGGTGGAGCCCGTGCTTTTGTAGCTGCCCGCATTGTTTTCGTGGCAAAAATCTCTCATTCTTTTTTCCATCCTATTGCTCTTCACTAAATTCCCGCCCTTTTCCTCACTCTCTTTTCCCCTTCCGTTACCGACCCATGGACCCGAAGGAGACCCAGCCAGAGACGGAGGTGATGAAGGATCCAAGCTGCCCGCATTGTTTTGGTGGCAAAAATCTCTCATTCTCTTTTTCCATCCCGCTGCTCTTCACTAAATTCCCGCCCTTTTCCTCACTCTCTTTTTCCCTTCCGCCACCGACCCATGGATCTGAAGGAGACCCTGCCAGACGGAGGTGATGGAGGATCCGAGCATCTCGCTCGCCCGAAAGATCAACTCGGCGACGCAGCAAAATCATCGCGTGAAAGCAAAGGCCGCAAAGGAGAAAAAACTCAAGAAGCGGAAGGCCGGCGGAGGGCGTGCTGGTGGCGGACAAGGCGATGTGCGTGCGGTCACGAACGTGGTGGAGGTTGGGGCGGCCTGGGCGGGGGGCCTCGTCAACCGTGTAGACGCCGCCATGGGCGGAACATTACAAGGTTGCGTACTTCTACACCGCCAAGCAGCTTGGTAGGCAGGTCCCCGGCATCCCCCGTCATGCCGTTCATCGTTGATATCAACGCGACGCCGGTGCTTTCCTCCGAGTGTTTGTCCCCGCCGCTCGTCCGGATGCGGACGATTGGTGTGGAGCAGATGGGTGCCCACACGCTGTTCGCTAGTATGCCAAAAGCGAGAGAGCCGATGTACGACGACGTGAACAGGATGATCCACAAGGGAGGCGACGGAGGAGGTTCCTATGAGGACGGATAGGTGGATGACTCAGAGCCCACCCAGTCCGGCACCTACAACCAGCAGGGTACGCAGCAGTACACCCAGTCCGACACCTACACCCACCCGGGCATGCATCAGGACTACAACCAGCTAGGCACGGACACACAACAACATGATTGGGCCATCGAATAGCAGCAGGAGGAGGACTGCGAGGATGATGATCCACACGATTTCGGTGGCGATTCAAATAAGAGGGGTAGAGGAGAAAGCTTCAACATGCGGGAGGACGAACTGTTGTGCGATGCATGGTTGGCTACTAGCCTCAATCTGATCCATGACAGAGAGCAAAAGGGCACAATCTTTTGGGCCAACATTCATACTTGGTTCCATGAACACAAACATTTTGTGCCCTACTATGACGCGGTCATCCCCAACCGTGAATCGAAGTCCCTGTGCCATCGATGATACGCCATCCAAGAGCCGCTTCGAAGTATTGCGGCCACTTGAGGTGATTCATGGCGCGGTGGCCTAGTGGTGCGCAGATCACCGAGCAAGTAAGTTGTTAATATGTGTACAACACTTGCCGAATATGCATTATTTTGTAGATCATTTGTAGCCGGATATGCATAGTTTTGTAGCCAATATGCATTGTTGTGTAGATCATTTGTAGCCGGATATGCATAGTTGTGTAGCCGGATATGTATGCATTGTTGTGTAGGTCATTTGTAGCGGATATGCATAGTTTTGTAGCCGGATATGTATGCATTGTTGTGTAGGTCATTTGTAGCCGGATATGCATAGTTTTGTACTTCCTCCATTCCACAATGTAGTGCATATAGATTTTTTGAAAAGTCCAACTTTGCAGACTTTGACCAAGTCTGTAGAAGTAAAACATATACATATAGAATACTAAATATATATCCTTAGATACATCACAAGACGTACTTTCATATTGTATATTTGGTATTTGTCGGATCTCGGGTTCCGGCAAAACCCTTAAGGTTCGAACTCTGGGGTGCGCGCGAAGTTCTTTCCCTCCTACCGATCCACGCCCTAGCTCACCAAGATCTCGCGGACGAGCTCGACGAACTCGCAACACAGAAAGACACGAGATTTATACTGGTTTGGGCCACCGTTGTGGTGTAATACCCTACTCCAGTGTGTGGTGGTGGATTGCCTCTTGGGCTGATGTGAACAGTACAAGGGGAAGAACAGCCTCCTGAGGTTGAGGTGTTCTTGTGCTTGGTGAACTTGTGTGGGTCTGGATCCGACCAGTTCAACCTGCCTCTACTGTGGTGGCTAGTTCTACTTATATAGGCCCTGATCCTCTCCCCAAATATTGAGCGGGAAGGGAGCCAACAAAGGCGGGCGAATTTGAAAGGGGATAGCTAGTACAAGCTATCCTGACAAAAGCGGTCTTCGCCTGCAAAAGACTCTGGTGATGATGTCGTCTTGGGCTCCATGGCGACCTCCGTCCTGCTGGCCTGCTGGTCTTGGTCTCGTTGCACCGATATGGCAACCTTTGCCTGCCCTTGCCTCCTTAGCACCAAAGAGGAAACAAGGACGCTGCGCGCGCTGGCGCCCGCCTGGTGTCGATCGTCATGGCTCACGTCACTTGAGCCTCGCGAGGTTTGCCCCGCCTTGATATCTCCGCTCCTCGTGAGCCTGCCTGGAGAGGTAGCTCCTGAGGAGGTCTTGCGTCGTCCGCCTCGCGAGGGTTGGCCCCTCGCGAGGGTCTTGGATGCCTTGTTGACGAAGGTGGGCCGTACAGCCCTGCTAGCAAAGCCACGCCGTGGGCCGCAGGCAGGCAAGTCTGGGGACCCCCGTTCCCAGAACGCCGACAGTAGCCCCCGGGCCCAAGGTGTGCTCGGGCTTGGCTTCGAGGCGAAGCCAAGGGTCAAGTACGGAGCGCCGCGGGCCCCAAAAGCCTGCGGCCTCGGTTGATGCGTGGCGGTTGATTGGACGTGGGCGTCTCCGCTTCCCCACGCTGCCTCAGCAACTGCTCGACTTGACAAGTCCCTGCGACATGCAAGGAAAACCATCATTACCTGTGATCGTGGGAGGCGCCGGTTGGCCTTCTTCCGCTATAAATGAGGAGGGGGGGCGGAGCCCCCGTCGCCCATATCTTCCCGGTTCACTTGCTTCTTTTTCCTTGCTCCACCACTAGCAGCGCCACCAATGGCACCGCGAAGGAAGTTCTCTGCCGCCGAGAAGGGGAAAGCCCCTCGCGAGGGACCTGGCTCCTCGGCGCCCAACCGCGGACGCGGCCGTCCGCGCAAGCACGCCGCGACTCCCGCCGCGGCACGCGGAGGGGGTCGCCCCAGCCATGGCGGTCCAGTTGATGAAGGGAGGCGTGCCATGGTGGCGCGGCCTCCCCGTCCGCGCTTCCACTCGGCGGAAGTGTCGCCAGAGTTTGTTGTCTGGTCGGAGAACCCGGCCGGCAACTGGCTCCAGCTTCCATGCTTCTTCGTCGACGAGCTGTCGGCCTCTGGTCCAGGCGGGCTCTGGTTGCAGGCAGATGGTTGCTGCAGCAAGGCCTCTTGGGTCGCAGTCGAGACTTCTGCCGCGGGCAACATAGCCCTGGCCCGTGGCTGGCAGACGTTCGCCCGCGCGCGCGGCTTGGGCAGGCGGTGCACCCTCCACTTCAAGTATGATGGTGGGACGACCCTCTATGTGAGGGTGTTTGGGGAAGATGGTCGTCGCGCCGGGTGTTGCCCCGAGGCGAACGACGACGAGGAGGTGCTCGGCCTTGGCGACGGCCGCGACGACGATGAGGTGCTCGGCCTTGTCTCGTCCAGCTAAATCGGCTCTTCCTCTGGCGACAGTTCCAGCAGCGGTGGTTTCGACCAGCCGCCACGCCCGCTTTGAAGGCGGCAGCGGGTCATCTCATCGCCGCGCCTCCGTGAAGCGCGAGGAGGGGTCTGGCTAGGCTCAGGGTGCCGCTAGGGGCCTGCCTCCGTGGATCGCTGCAACGCTGCTTTTGTTTTGCTCTTTCTTCTGCATCAAAAATGAAACCAGTATGGCCCAGAGGGGCGTGTATCGAATTGTGGTTCCTTGGTTATTGCACTATGTGTGTTGTTCCCGTGCCGTGTTGTTATTTTGCGCAAAGAAAACTTAACCTGGTGCATTGGGGACGCCTTCTTCCTTATGAGGTGTTTGTTTCCTCGTGTCCATCTTGACCTGTTTGCTCAAGAATTGCAAAAATTCGTTAGGTGGTGCGCTAGGAGATTTGCCGTTCACCCAAGCCTTGACCTGGTGCTTTGCATCGCGGTACCCGAGGGAGCACGGACTAGGAGAGATGCGCCAACTTTTGGGCTCGAACGAGGGTGGCTCGCGAGAAGGCAGAGAGGAGAAAAATGCTTGCGAGGGCACCTGCCTAGCCCCCTCGCAAGGTATGAGAAAGAGAGAACATGAGCGAACCAGAGCCGGAAATGCGGTAAGAGGCGAGCGAATCGAATCAGCAAGGAACACAAAAAGCAAACTTTGATTAAGGAAAAGCAAGCCAACTACGGAAAGCAAATGAAAAGCCGCGTCCGGCACCTAGTCTAGTCTTCAAGTCTTCTCACCAGCGCGGAGCTAAGTGCTGCCAGTAGGCGTGGGCGGGAGCCCCAGGGCCTGAGGCCGGCGCTCCTGAGACTCCGGGGCGTGTATAGCGCCACTCATTATTACGTGAGAGTGTCACGGGCGGCGATTCTTCACAGGCACCGGGCCTTCTTCACAGGCTCTGGGCCTTGCTTCATGGGTAGAACTTCTGGAGGTGCTGGATGTTCCAGGCATTCTGGATAGGTATCCCGTCCTGCGTCTCCAGGCGCGCGGCGCCAGGCCTGGAGACGTGGATGACCCTGAACAGGCCCTCCCAATTGGGTGAAAGCTTCTGCAGCCTTTCCCTAGAGAGGACCCGCCTCAGGACGAGGTCGCCTACCTCGAGTGTCCTGGAGCGGATGTTGCGGCAGTGGTATCGCCGCAGCGCTTGCTGGTACCTTGCCGCCCTCAGTGCGGCTTCGCGACGTCGTTCCTCCCCCAGCACGAGGTCCATCCCCCGCGTGGCGTCCTGCTGTGTTTCATCAAACGCCAGGATCCGTGCGGAGCGATGTTTGACCTCATGAGGGAGGACCGCTTCAGCTCCGTAGACAAGGAAAAATGGGGTCTCGCCCATTGGCTTGGTGGCGGTGGTGCGGATGGACCACAACACGGACTGGAGCTCGTCGTACCAGCCCCTGCCACAGGCCTCGAGCTTCTTCTTGAAGGTCCTGGTCTTGAGGCCCTTGAGGACCTCCGCGTTGGCGCGTTCGGCCTGACCATTGCTCCTGGGGTGCGCCACTGAAGCGTAGCAGATCTGCGTTCCAAGGTTAGCACAATAGGTTTTGAAGAGGTTACTAGTAAACTGCGAGCCGTTATCCGTGATGATGCTGTTGGGGACCCCGAAGCGGCTCACGAGGCCCTCGATGAACTTGACAGCAGAGCCGGCTGGGATGGTGCGGACGGCTTCCACTTCCGCCCACTTGGTGAACTTGTCGATGGCGACGTAGAGGTAGAGGTAGCCCCCTGGTGCTCGAGGGAACGGGCCCAAGATGTCCAGCCCCCAGACCGCGAACGACCACATGAGCGGGATGGTCTGGAGACCCTGAGCCGGCTGATGAATTTGCTTGGCGTGGAACTGGCAAGCTTCGCAGGACTTCACCAGTTCGGCTGCGTTGTTGAGCGCCGTGGGCCAGTAGAATCCACTGCGGAACACCTTGCCGACGAGAGTCCGTGACGACGAGTGGTGCCCGCAGTCCCCACCGTGTATGTCAATCAGCAACTCCTTTCCTTGGTCACTGGAGATGCAGCGCAGCGTGACATCGTTCGGTCGCTTCCTGTACAACTCACCATCTTGGATACAGTATGCCGTGGCCTGCCGGGCCACGCACTCTGCGTCCTCTTCCTTCTCCGGTAGCGTCCCTTGCATCAGGTACTCCTTGAATTCCTTGGTCCAGCATTCCTCCTGAGGCTCGAGCGCCAAGAGCAGGCGAGCTCCTATGGTCGGGCCACAGGCTGGGGCTCCCGTGGTAGGAGGCTATGGGAGCTCCTCCCGAGGCTGAGCCGTGCTTGAAAGTGGTGGTGTCGCTGACGGCTTGAAGAGCCGTTCCTCAAATACGCCGGGCTCTTACGGCTGCCGCTTGGATGCTCTCCTGGCGATGTCGTCAGCTTTCTTGTTGGTGCCCCGGGGCACGTGCTGCAGCTCCAGGCCCAAGAACTGCTTCTCCATTTCGCACACCTCCGCGAGGTATGCCTCCATATGCTCGTCCTTTGGCTCGTATACTTTGTTGGAGAAGTTGACGAGGAGCTGCGAGTCGCCTCTAACGGTAAGGCGCTTCACCCCCAGAGCTGCCGCGGCCTTCAGGCCAGCTATGAGGCCTTCGTATTCTGCGATGTTGTTGGAGACCTTCTCACCGTGCTGAAAGCAGAGCTGCACGACGTAGTAGAGCTTGTCCTGAGTGGGCGAGATGAGCACCGCTCCAGCCCCCGCGCCCTGGTGCGCGAAGGCGCCGTCGAAGTACATGACCCAACCATCCGGTGCCTCACTTCCTGGCGAGGTGGATCGGTCTTCGCCTTCTTCAAGTGTCGGGGCATCCGTCCATTCTGCCACAAAATCAGCGAGCGCGGCCCCCTTGATGACCCTGGTAGTGCTGAACTCCAGCTGGAATGCTTGCAGCTTGATGTTCCACTCAGCGACCCTTCCAACTGAGTTTGGACTCCTGAGCACCCTCTCCAATGGGTAGGCCGAGATGACCTTGATGGGGTGGCCCTGGAAGTAGTGCCGCAGCTTGCGTGAGGCTACCAGGAGCGCGAGCAGGAGCTTCTGAGGCATAGGGTATCGCGCCTTCGCGTCCAGCAACACGGTGCTGACGAAGTACACCGGGTGTTCGACGAGGGCTGGCACGCTGTTGAGGCTCGGGTCTTGTGGAGGTTGGGGCGCCTCCTGAGGTGGAGGGGCTCCCGAGACCTGACTGCCTTCAGGAGCTTCGGCGATGTTGCCCTGCCGAGCTTGGTCTTCTGCTGCTGAGGCTTTAGCGGCGCCTTCCTGACCCTGTATTACTTCAGTTATGGCTTGGCGCAGCGCGCCCTTGGCTTGGCGTTCCTCTCGAACCGCCACTAGTGCTGCGCTGGCGGAGTACGGGGTGGCGGTAAGGTAGAGCACTAGGGGCTTGAGAGGTCGTGGTGCCACCATCACCGGAGGGCTGGTCAGGTATTTCTTGAGGTCTTGGAAGGCTCGGTTGGCCTCCGGGGTCCACTCGAACGGGCCCTTCTTCTTCATGAGCTTGAAGAAGGGTAAGGCGCGCTCCCCCAGCTTGGAGATGAAACGCCCCAACGCAGTCACCCGTCCCGCCAGCTTCTGCATCTCTTTGAGGGTATGTGGTGGGCTCATGTCTTCGATGGCCTTGATCTTCTCCGGGTTCACCTCGATCCCTTTGTGGGACACGAGGAATCCCAGCAGCTTGCCGGAAGGGACACCGAACACACACTTCTCCGGGTTAAGCCACAGGTTCACCTGGCGCGGGCTCTCGAAGGTCTCCTCCAAGTCCTGAATCAAGGTTCTCGCCTCCCGAGACTTCACCACTATGTCGTCGACGTAAGCCTCTGTATTTCTCCCGAGCTGTCGCCCCAAGGCGATGTGCATCAGCCGCTGAAAGATCGCGCCCGTGTTGCGCAGCCCGAAGGGCATGCAGGTGTAGCAGTACACCCCGCACGGGGTCAGGAAGGCTATCTTCTCCACGTCTTCCACCGCCATCTTTATCTGGTGATATCCTGAGAACGCATCCAGGAAGCACAACAGGTCGCACTCGGCGGTGGAGTCAACGATCTGGTCAATGCGTGGGAGCGGGAATGGATCTTGGGGGCAAGCTCTGTTAAGGTTGGTGAAGTCGACGCACATCCGTTCCTTCCCGCCCTTCTTCGGCACTACGACGGGGTTCGCCAGCCATGTGGGGTACCGAACCTCGCGAATGGCACCCGCCGCCTCCAGCTTGTGGGTCTCCTGGACGATGAAGGCTTGCTTCTCCGTGGATTGCCGCCTCGCTCGTTGCTTGACAGGGCGCATGTTGGAGCATACCTTTAGGTGATGCCGAATCACCTCTCTCGGAACCCCCACCAGCTGATTGGGCTCCAATGCGAATATATCCTTGTTTGCACGCAAGAACTTCACCAATGCCTCTTCTTGAACGGAATCAAGGCCGGCGCCTATGGTGAAGGTGGCCCCTGAGGACCCGTCCTCATCGACCGGCACCTGCTTGGTTTCTGCCTTGTCCTGAGTGAGCAGCTGCTTCTTCTTGGTAAGCGCGGCCTCCTCGGCTTCGGGGGCACCGACGCCGGCGGGCTGCACCACCGCTGCGGTCTTGAAGGCAAGCTTGAGTGCCGTCATGGCCTCCTTGGTGTCCCCCTGATGGTGAGGGCGCCTTTGCTCCCGGGCATCTTCATGAGGTTGTAGGCCAGGTGAGTCGCCGCCATGAATTGGGCGAGAGCTGGGTACCCGAGGATGGCGTTGTACGAGAGACCGATGCGGGCGACGCCGAAGTCGACCAGCTCGGTGCAGTAGTTGTCGCGTGTGCCAAAGGTGACTGGGAGACGGGTCTGCCCCAGAGAGCGGGCGGCGCCGCCACCAACTCCTGAGAAGGGCTTGCTGAGACTAAGCCGCTCGAGTGGCACGTGAAGAAGGCTGAAGGCCTCTACAGAGAGCAAGTTGAGGCCGGCACCGCTGTCGATGAGGGTCTTGGTAATAGCCACATTGCAGATGGTAGGCGTGCAGAGCATTGGGAGCATGCCCGAGCCGGTGGTGGAGTCGGGGTGGTCTTCTGGGCCGAAGGTGAGGTCGGCCTCTGGCGCAGCCCAACCCGGCAGAGCCCCCGGGCGCTTGGAAGCCGCCCCAATCTGACGGAGGAATGGCTTGACGTGGCGATCCGAAGGCGGTGCCTGAGAGCCGCCCAGCAGGGCCGCGACTGCATGGTGCGCCGGCACCGCGTAGCGATCAGTGAAGAGGTCGCGGAGTTCCCCCCAGGACGCCACCGTGGATCCAGGGAGGTTGAGCAGCCAGGCGCGTGGCTCGCCGGCGAGGGCCATGGGAGACCAGTTGGCCATGATCTTGTCGTCGCCCCCGGCCTCGAGGATGGCTTCCTCATATGCCAGTAGGAAAGCCATTGGGTCCGCCGCGCCGTCGTAGCGCGGCGGCATCTCCGGCTTGAACTTGGTTGGCCACCGCACCCGCCGCAGGGCGGGGGCCAGGGCTCTGAACCCCGCGGCCCCGTGGTCGATGCTGGCCACGGGAGCGGGTGGCGGGGCGCCTGCCATGGGAGCGAAGCGCGATGGCGTGGGGCGTAGGCCGATGGAGAGGAGCTACGGCGCACCCCTACCTGGCGCGCCAAATGTCGGATCTCGGGTTCCGGCAAAACCCTTAAGGTTCGAACTCTGGGGTGCGCGCGAAGTTCTTTCCCTCCTACCGATCCACGCCCTAGCTCACCAAGATCTCGCGGACGAACTCGCAACACAGAAAGACACGAGATTTATACTGGTTCGGGCCACCGTTGTGGTGTAATACCCTACTCCAGTGTGTGGTAGTGGATTGCCTCTTGGGCTGATGGTGAACAGTACAAGGGGAAGAACAGCCTCCTGAGGTTGAGGTGTTCTTGTGCTTGGTGAACTTGTGTGGGTCTGGATCCGACCAGTTCAACCTGCCTCTACTGTGGTGGCTAGTTCTACTTATATAGGCCCTGGTCCTCTCCCCAAATATTGAGCGGGAAGGGAGCCAACAACGGCGGGCGAATTTGAAAGGGGACAGCTAGTACAAGCTATCCTGACAAAAGCGGTCTTCGCCTGCAAAAGACTCTGGTGGTGACGTCGTCTTGGGCTTCATGGTGACCTCCGTCCTGTTGGCCTGCCGGTCTTGGTCTCGTTGCACCGATATGGCGACCTTTGCCTGACGCCTCGGTACTCTTCGCATGCCCTTGCCTCCTTAGCACCAAAGAGGAAACAAGGACGCTGCGCGCGCTGGCGCCCGCCTGGTGTCGATCGTCATTGCTCACGTCACTTGAGCCTCGCGAGGTTTGCCCCGCCTTGATATCTCCGCTCCTCGTGAGCCTGCCTGGAGAGGTAGCTCCTGAGGAGGTCTTGCGTCGTCCGCCTCGCGAGGCTTGGCCCCTCGCGAGGCTCTTGGATGCCTTGTTGACGAAGGTGGGCCGTACAGGGCTGCTAGCAAAGCCACGCCGTGGGCCGCAGGCAGGCAAGTCTGAGGACTCCTGTTCCCAGAACACCGATAGTATTGTTGATATAAATAGCTTTCTCTACAAACTTGGTCAATGTTTGTAAAGCTTGGCTTTCCTAAGAATTTATATGCAATACATTATGAAACAGAGGGAGTAGATCATTTGTAGCTGGATATGCATAGTTTTGTAGTTGGATATGTACGCATTGTTGTGTAGGTCATTTGTAGTCGGATATGCATAATTTTGTAGATCACTTGTAGCTGAATATGCATAGTTTTGTAGCCGGATATGTATGCATTGTTGTGTAGATCTTTTGTAGCCGGATATGCATAGTTTTGCGGCCAGATATGTATGCATTGTTGTGTAGATCATTTGTAGCCGGATATGCATAGTTATGTAGCCGGATAAGCATAGTTGACAATGTTTGTTTTATAGTCTTCTCGTGCGTGTAGTGTGTTCAAGAAGTTGGAGAAGAAGAAAAATTTACCATCATGCATTGTTTGTTGAAGTTGAATGAACAACCCAAGTGAAACGTATATATTGCCAAGACCGTCGCCCAAGGCACCGAGGAAGAAACCGATGACCCAACCGACCCAAGAAATGAACCGCCTAAAAAGGTTAGAAGAGGGTTCCGGAGAAAGAAATGGGAGGAGGAGAAGGCAAAGCGAGAAAGTGTGGCGGCCAAGATGACGGAGAGGTTTGAAGACATCTTGACGAACAAGGAGGAGGCATACATCAAGCGCTCTGACGTTAAGGTGGAAAAAAAGGCAGAGAAGTTTGACTTGTTGATGAAGGCGACCGAGAAGAAATCCAAGCTTGAACAGAAGAGGGCCATGATCGAATAGAAGAAGGCTAAACTCCAGGAGAAGAAGGTGGAGATCACAGTCGCTTTGGACGACACGAAGATGCTCACCTTCAAGGTGACATAATTGAATGACGACGCAAGAATGATCGTGCAAGCCACCCACTTCAAGATGTTGCAGTGGTAGAAGGATGACATGGAGAGGGCGGATCAGGAGGAGGTCGAGGCGGCAGAGAAGTAGGCGGATGCCGAAGCGGAGGCGGCCTACATGGCGGCGACGACAGATTGAACGTAGAGGCTCGGATTGACGATCCGACAAGACAAAATGCACAGACTGCCATACTGATATTCTTTCATGATCGGGCATGTAAAAATTAAGCATACTTGTTCTCTTTTTGGTAGTGATTGTCCGATGATGTGATCCGACGCACACTATGGATTAGACATATTTGAATTTCAAATTGCTTTTTACTGGCGGACATATAGTAGCTAGCATTGGATGACCGGCTCCCGCACCCATGTCCACGGTGGCCCCCCATTCCTCGGACGAATGCAGTGTTCGGTTTACGGGTCAGCTGAAAGGATCGATATAGTTGACTAGAGGGGGGGGTGAATAGGCAACTAACAATTTTTAGCTTTTCTTTACAAATTTAAACTTTGCATCAAAGTAGGTTGTCTAGATATGCAACTAGGTGAGCAACCTATATGATGCAACAACAATAAGCACACAAGCAAGCAAGAGATATAGCACAAATAGGCTTGCGCAAGTAAAGGCACGAGATAACCAAGAGTGGAGCCGGTGAAGACGAGGATGTGTTACCGAAGTTCCTTCCTTTTGAGAGGAAGTACGTCTCCGTTGGAGCGGTGTGGAGGCACAATGCTCCCCAAGAAGCCACTAGGGCCACCGTATTCTCCTCATGCCCTCACACAATGCGAGATGCCGTGATTCCACTATTGGTGCCCTTGGAGGCGGCGACCGAACCTTTACAAACAAGGTTGGGGCAATCTCCACAACTTAATTGGAGGCTCCCAACGACACCACGAAGCTTCACCATAATGTACTATGGCTTCGCGGTGACCTCAACCGTCTAGGGTTCTCGAACACCCAAGAGTAACAAGATCCGCAAGGGATTAGTGGGGGGAATCAAATTTCTCTTGGTGGAAGTGTAGATCGGGGCCTTCTCAACCACTCCCGAGCAAATCAACAAGTTTGATTGGCTAGGGAGTGAGATCGGGCGAAAATGGAGCTTGGAGCAACAATGGAGCTTAGAGTTGGAAGAGGTGATCTACTAGAGGAAGAAGACATCCCTTTTATAGTTGAGAACAAAATCCAACCGTTATCCACCTAACCAGCCCGCGACTTGCGGTACTACCGCACAGCCAAACGGTACTACCGCGAGAGACCGCGGTACTACCGCTGCAACGGCAGGAGCTAGAACAAGCCTGAAGCACAGAGGCTGAGAACGGTACTTCCGCAGGCGCGGTACTACCGCTCCCCCTTGCGGTACTGCTGCAAGGCAGGAATGGCCTAGCCTGGGAAGGGCGCGGATGAATAAAAATACATCCGTGCCTACTTCCGCTGAAAATCAGACGATGCAAAAATCCGACATGGTACTACAGCTGGAGGAGTGGTACTACCGCGTGGCAGCTGAGCCAGGCCGCGCGCGGTACTACCGCGCACAAGGTGTGGTACTACCGCGGAGGCGCGGATGTAAAAAATTACATCCGCCCCTACTACCGCAATGCAGCGGCACTTGGCCTGGGGGCCACGGTACTATGGCTCCAGAGGAGCGGTACTACCGTGGGCTCCTGCGATACTACCGCGCCGAGGTACGGTACTACCGCTCCAGGGAGCAGTACTACCGCAAGCCCAATATCAGCAACCAAGACATAATGCATAGAGGATAAACGGAGGATGCTCCAAAGCGCAGGGGAAAGGTGGAGACAAGGAAGAAAATGTGTACGTGATGATTCCACCCGAACCTTTCCGACGTGGACCCCCTCTTAATAGTACGGCTTTCCTACGACTCAAATCCACCAAAAAGAAACGTAGAAAAACACCGTCTTCAATAGTCTTCGAGGGGCACCAAACCGTCTTGTGCCTAGCGATGAAACGTGTGTGATACTCAAGGCACATGATTAGTCCGCAAAAGCATTGTCATCAATCACCAAAACACCTTAGGGATAAATATGCCCTTACAATCTCCCCCTTTTTGGTGGATTGATTGCAATACGGGATTTGCATAGTGGGAAATAAAATAGAGCAAACGCAAACCCCTCCTCTCTAAGATATAGACGGGCTCCCCCTAGATGTGTGCAATCTATATGGGTGCTTTGGACTGCGCAGCACACATACTAGGATCAACACTCCCCCTATATTTTAGAGACAAGGCATATCTTGCAATAGAAAGACTAACACTAGACAAGATAGCAAATAGGAGCATAACATAAGTAGCACAATATATCATAAGCTCGCTAAGATAGGATAGAGTGCATATGTCTTACGCCATATGAAGGATAAGTCTCAAAGGCGCAAACCAAACCAAAGCAAATGAGGTTCAAACGATAAAGCAAACACACCAAACACGACACACGACTCGCAAGCACGCAAATCCCTACACTCTCTCCCCCTTTGGCATCGAGATGCCAAAAAGGCAGAGAGGACACCTACACACAAGGGGTGGCTCAGGCGGAGAAATCGCTCCAACGCTCCCCGTCAGACTCGGCGGCGGGGACGGACTCCTCGATGTCCTCCTCAGAATCAGTCCACTTGTAGCCTTGCTTCGCCATCCATTCTACCTCCGGGGTGATGTGCTTCTCTGACCCGCTGGATTCTGCCTCACCAAAAACCTTCATGATCCTCTTGTCGTGGCGGCGAGCCTCCTTGGAGGCAACGTGAGTCTTGTACTGCCCCTTTGCCTGCATGCAGAACAGAGTCTTCATCTTGTCCTTCAGCTTCTTGGCCCATGAGGGCTCAGAGGAACGATGGTATACCCACCAGCACGGTCCTCAGCAACATCCTCTGCCTCAGCCTCCTCCTCATCAACAGCCCTCCTAGCAGCAGACACCTCAGCACGAGTAGTAGTGTTGGCCCACTTGGGCTTGACACGGAGACTGATGGACTCATGCCGAATCCAGTCTGGAGCAAGGAACTCATCACCAGGGAACAGCTTCTCCCAAGTCTTGGAGATCAACAGAAACAGGTACGGTCCATAGATAGGCACCTTGCGGTTGAACACCGCGAACCGAAGCTCACACCACATGATGTGTGAGACATCAAGTGGTTGAGTCTGAGACACACGTGCCTCCTCGCACAGGAGCATCATATCCACCGGATAGGCATGTACCTTGTCCTTGTCGCCAATGCGAGGAAACAGAGAGTTGCGGAAGATGCGATACATGATGTCCAAAAATGGGTTCAGCACCCACGTCGACTTGCCACTGGGAAGCACCTTCTCAACATAGTACAGCTGGAGCCTATTCTTGCTTGCGGACTCAGGGTTGGCATGAGGGCGAACACCTATGGGAGTGGTGAGCCCGTCATCCGGAACCTGTAGCAGATCCATGAAATCCTTCCAGGTAGCAGTCAACTGACGGCCATTGGTCATCCAAGTCATCCTCCGCTCCTCCCCAGGGTGAAAGTGAACTGAGGCAAAGAACTGACAGATAAGCTCAGGGTCATAGTCCAGATGGAAGGAGATCACATGTTCAATACCAAACTGCTCCACCAAATCCAGAGCCTCCCCAAAGTACTCACGATACTTGTCCTTCCTCATGTGATTCATGTCAATCCACTTGACATCCACGTAGGTGTTTTTCTTGGCCTTGATCACATCCAGATAAATGAGAGTCTGTTGTTTGGTCCAAAACAAGTCATTGCCTCTGAAGATAGCACGGGCATTCACATATGGGTTGATCTGCCTGCGAGGGATAAACTCAGAAAGTGGAATCTCGTCCATGCCCTTAGCAGGTTCCTTGTACTTGCTAGCTGAGGTCTTGACATTGCGCTTGGGGCACTGGAGCCCTCTGGTGCTTCATCTTGATTGCGCAGTCGCTTGGAGCCTGTGTCACGACTGGGATTGGAACGGCGAGCAGGGGCACCGGAGCCACCACCTTGGACACAAAAGCAAAAGCACAAAGAGCGAAAAGAATCAATGCAAAGACCTTAGCAAGGGAAACAAGTAGAAAGCATACGTGGTAATTGCCACAAAGAAGATTGGACAACACGGTAGTACTGCCAGGTCGCGCGGTACTAAAATTTTAGTACCGCTCCTAGTCGCGGTAGTATCGTATGAAGACATGGTAGTACCGGGGCTTGGAGCGGTAGTAGGATCTTAGTACCACACCACGTGCGGTAGTACGGCACCTGACGGGCGGTAGTACCGGACCCGCGGTAGTACCGCACAGGAGATGCGGTAGTACCGCACAGCGGCAGATCCAAACCATTTTGAATCTGAGAAAGACCGCGAAAATGCGGCGGTACTGCGGTTGATCAAATCTACCATGGGACAACATATCAAGTATAATTTCTACGCAACACTACTCTCTACATCCTACTCTTGCATAGATTTGGCCTAAAATCTCAAGAACACATGGATCTCCCCAAAAACCTAGAGACAAAAGAACAACCAAAAGAGAGAGGGAGTTGGGGAGAAACCTTGGTCCATGGAAAGAGGAAGTGGTGGGGAACGATCCCACCGGTCGGAATCCGAGGAGAGTGGCCGGAGACGGAGATCCGGCGAGGGTCTCCGGCGCCGTTCTTGAGCGAGAGAGAGAGGCGGCGGGGACGAGAGACAAATGAATGGGTATGGGGAGTTGGAACTCCCCTGCCTGAGTCATAACCCCCCACGCGCTCTCGTCAGCGCGGTAGTACCGCGCTTCATCGCGGTACTACCGCTCGGGCGGAAGAGCCGCACCAAAGCGGTAGTGCCGCTCTCCCAGGCGGCAGTAAAAAATTACTGCCGCGCTGGGTGCCGTAGTACCGTGCTCTCTACACGCGGTAGTACCGTGGCAGGCCGCGGTAGTACCGTGATCTCAAGAAAAAGCACGTTTCAAAGACAAAGAAAGAGAGGTCTTTTCATGGAAACTTCAAACAAACGAGACACCACAAGCACACGCTCAACACGAAGAGAGAGGGGCAAAAGACAACAAGACTCAACCTAGAGACACCATCTCTCTAAAGAGAGGGCGGTGGCCGGAGCCACCTATGTTTGAGTCACTTGGTATGGCACCGCGAAGAATTATCCTTGGGCCCATGACCAAAACTCGTCTTTGAAGCACAAGTACCATCAAAAATGGCTAATGTGAAAGAGTTGATCAATTTATGCATAATGGGGGAGGGAGAGTTCATTGAGAGAACAACACTCCCCCTATGTCCATGCCTACATCTAAACAAGACAACAAGTTGAGCATGGTGGGGTGTGCAAGGGTTCAAGCAACATTGCTCGAATCAATGATATTTAGCTCATGCCTTAACTCGCGAAATCTTGCTTCATCCAAAGGCTTCGTGAAAATATCTGCAAGGTTATCATGAGTGTTGACGTAGTTGAGCTCGATCTCCCCTCGCCTAATGTGATCCCGGATGAAGTGATACCGAATCTCAATATGCTTCGTCTTGAAGTGTTGCACCGGGTTGAGAGAAATCTTGATGGCACTTTCATTGTCACACCAAAGAGGCACTTTGTCACAAATGACACCGTAATCCTTTAAAGTTTACCTCATCCATAAGAGTTGTGCACAACAACTATCGGCCGCCACATACTCCGCTTCGGTGGACGAGAGAGACACACAACTTTTCTCTTTGGAAGACCAACTTACCAAAGAGCAACCAAGGAATTGGCACCCTCCAGAAGTGGACTTCCTATCCACTTTGTCTCCCGCCCAATCGGAGTCCGAATACCCTACAAGCTTGAAGTTTGCTCCTCTTGGGTACCATAAGCCAAAGTTTGGGGTATGAGCCAAATATCGAAAGATTCGCTTGACCGCCACAAAGTGGCTTTCCTTAGGTGCGGCTTGAAACCGTGCACAAATTCCCACACTCAACATGATATCCGGTCTAGATGCACAAAGGTAAAGCAAGGATCCAATCATGGAGCGATATACCTTTTGATCCACCGCTTTACCATTGGGATCGATGTCAAGTTGGCACTTGGTGGGCATTGGAGTGGAAGCCGGCTTGACATCACTTAGCTTGAATCTCTTGAGCATGTCTTGAGTGTATTTGGCTTGGTTGATGAAGGTTCCTTCTCTTCTTTGCTTCACTTCGAACCCTAGAAAGAACTTCAACTCTCCTATGGAAGACATCTTGAATTTTGAGGTCATGAGAGCGGCAAATTCCTCATTGAAAGCTTTGTTAGGGGAACCAAAGATAATGTCATCAACATATAGTTGGCATACAAACAACTCCCCTTTGACCTTCTTAGTAAAAATAGTGGGGTCGATTAGCCCAACTTCAAACCCACGATCTTGTAGCAACTCGGTAAGGTGGTCATACCACGCACGTGGGGCTTGTTTAAGCCCATAGAGTGCCTTATCGAGTTGATACACATGATCGGGAAAGTAGGGATCCTCGAACCCGGGGGGTTGCTTGACATAGACCAACTCATTAATAGGACCATTAAGAAAAGCACTCTTCACATCCATTTGTTGCAACTTAAAGTTGTGATGAGAAGCATAAGCAATCAACAAACGAATGGATTCAAGGTGAGCAACGGGGGCAAAGGTTTCAGCATAGTCGATACCCTCGACTTGGGAGTAGCCTTGTGCCACCAATCTTGCCTTGTTGCGAATGATGGTCCCATGAGCATCTTGCTTGTTCTTGAATATCCACTTGGTTCCAATGACATTGTGGTTCCCCGTTGGCCTTGGCACCAATCTCCACACCTTGTTGTACTCGAAGTTGTTGATTTCTTCATGCATGGCATTAAGCCAATCCGGATCTTCGAGTGCTTCATATACCTTTTGGAGTTCAACACAAGAGACAAACGCGTGATGTTCACAATAGTTTGCCAATTGTCTACGAGTGCTTACCCCCTTTTGAATGCTTCCAAGTACATTCTTCATGAGATGACCCTTGGTGGAGAGCTTGGAAGCAATCCTGGCGGCACGACGCTCCAATTCCTCCTCGGTGGTGAGTTGAGGAGCGGTCACTTGATCATCTTGAGCGTCGTCTTGAGCTTGTTCTTGATCTTGAACTTGCTCGGAGGAGAGAACTTGACCTTGGGCATCACTTGGTGTATCAACACCGTCTTGAGGATGATCTTGCCCTTGGTCTTGTTCATGAGGTTGAGGGCCTTCACTTTGTTCTTCGGAAGCGTGTGGGCCTTGGGTTGGTGATGGCTCCACTTGAGTGGAGCATTGTCCTTCTCCTTCGGCCACAAGGGGTTCCTCAATGGGTAGGATAAAACCAACACCCATTCTTCTTATGGCTTGGGGACGAATTTCATCACCTACATCACAAGTGCCACTTTGCTCCACTTGGGAGCCGTTATTCTCATCAAATTCCATGTTACATGTCTCCTCAATAAGTCCCGTGGATTTATTGAGGACACGGTAAGCATGAGAGTTTTTAGCATAACCAAAAAATATGCCCTCATAAGCTCTAGCCTCAAATTTAGACAACCGAACACCTTTCTTGAGAATGAAACACTTACACCCGAACACCCGAAAGTACTTGAGGTTGGGCTTGTTACCGGTGAGTATTTCATATGGAGTCTTGTTCAAGCCCTTGCGGAGGTAGAGCCGATTGGATGCATGACACGCGGTGTTGATGGCTTCGGCCCAAAAGTTGTATGGAGACTTGAACTCTGCCATCATGGTCCTTGCCGCATCCATCAACGTCCGGTTCTTCCTCTCGTAACACCGTTTTGTTGAGGGGTGTAAGGTGCGGAATATTGATGCTTGATCCCCTCATCACTAAGAAACTCATCCAAGGTGTAGTTCTTGAACTCGGTGCCGTTGTCACTTCTTATTGTCAAGATCTTTGCATTGTGTTGACGTTGGGCTTCATTTGCAAAGTCAATGACAGTTTGTTGGGTCTCGCTCTTCCTCTTGAAGAAATACACCCAAGTGTATCTTGACTAGTCATCCACAATCACCAAGCAATACTTTCTACCCCCAAGACTATCAAAGGATGGAGGCCCAAAGAGATCCAAATGAAGGAGCTCCAAAGGCCTCTTCGAGTAAATGATAGTCGTGGGAGGGTGAGCCTTCTCATGTATCCTTCCTTCGATACAAGCACTGCAAGCACGATCTTTAGCAAAACTAACATTCGTTAGTCCACGGACATGGTCCCCCTTGAGAAGACTTTGCAAAGATCTCATATTGACATGGGCTAAACGGCGATGCCAAAGCCATCCCACGTCAACTTTAGCCATTAGGCATGTCGCGGTCTTAGTGGGTCGCTCCGAAAAGTTAATCACATAGAGACCGTTCTTGACATGCCCAATAAAGGCTACTTTAAGAGTCTTGCTCCACAAGAGGGCCACGGTATCAATATCAAAGAAAGTGGCAAAGCCCATGATTGCAAGTTGACGAACGAAAAGTAAATTGTATGCAAGGGACTCAACAAGCATGACCTTCTCGATCGTGAGATCATGAGAAATGACAACTTTGCCGAGTCCCAATACCTTAGAAGACGAGGCATCACCCCACTCGACATTGGTGGGCATAGATGGAATCTTGTGCACGTCCACCACCAAGTCCTTGCTTCCGGTCATATGATTTGTAGCTCCACTATCGAGCAACCATCACTACAAAAAAAATACACTTCCGTGATGATACGTGTTTGTCACAGTAGGTCTCGTTTTCTGTCATGCATGTACATCCATGACAAATTTATGACAGAATCAAGATAGTCATACCTGTCCTGTCGTAGAAGTGTTCCATGACATTGCCAAAATTATCATCACGGAAGTGTCCACTTCCATGACGATAAATCGCGCGTCATAGAAGTGCTTTCGTCAAGGGTGACCGACACGTGGCATCCAGCGTAACGGAACGCCGTTAAGCTATCGGGTCAGGTTTTGGATCCGATAACCCGTTAACAGCCCCGACCAATGGGGATTTTCCACGTTTAAAATCATCATTGGCTGGAGGAAACACGTGTCGGCTCATCGTTGGGACAGATGTCATCCACTCATTGGACGGAAGGCGCCTATGATACGTCGACACGTGGCACGGCCCAACAGAGGCCCATTCCTGTGAAAAGGCCGGCCCGTTTGACTTGGTCAAAAGGTGGCGGGCCGGCCCATGGAAAGCCTGTTAACGGCCTGTTCGCATATAGCCCATTTACAGCCCGCTAACCCAAGGCCCGTTACGCCCTATCCGAATTAGGCCCAGTAGTGTCATCTGGGCCATCCAATATGATTCCAGCCCGTTTTCACTTCTGGCCCATGTATGGCCCATGACGTCTTTCGGCCCATATGAGGCCCTATGTAACTCTTGGCCTATTAACGGCCCGTGGTGAAACTGGCCCGTAATGAACAGTGTATCACTTTACACCCATTAACGGCCCGTGGTGAAACTGGCCCGTAATGAACAGTGTATCACTTTATACCCATTAACGGCCCGTTATTCCGTTGGGCCGTTTCCAGCCCATGTTATCTTTCGACCTTCTCAGAGCCCATTTATTCTTGGGCTCATTTCCAGCATTCGTTTACTTACGGCCCGTTACTGTCATTTTCTGCTTGTGGGCCAAATTCAGCCTGTGGTTACAGTCGGCCCGTTTGTGGTCCGTTAATACGTTGGCCCGTTTTCATAGCGTCATCAAATACAACCTATTAATGATGGCCCGTTATGGTCGGACCATGAACGGACGATTCCAACTCTAGCCCGTTTACGGCCATAATGCGGCCTGTTATTGGCCCATGTTTGGCCAATCGATCATACGACCCGTATAAGGCCCATTGATGATACGGCCCGTAGAAGGCCCATTGTTTCTACGGCCCGTAGAAGGCCTACTGTTTCTACGGCCCGTAGAAGGCCCACTGTTTCTACGGCCCGTAGGAGGCCCAGTGTCACTACAGTAAATATTAGCCCATGGTTATTGTGGCCTAGTTTTAAAAAATAGGTTATTGCAACCACTAGCAAACCACGGAAAAAGAACTGCATTGACTACAAGCAAACAAATAAACAAGAAAACAAGGAAATAAATAAGCAAGCAACTTATGCTAGGCTATCACGGCTATTACACATATTACATCCACTGTGCATCAAAGTTCGCCACCAGTGCAAATATAGGGAACAAAGCAGCATATAAACGCCGCAGCAAAACAAGTCCAGAACTGAAACCACTTCAGAAGAGTTCAAGAAACAATATCCTGGTTACCCATAATGCTGGCAAGATGCTTAGCAAGCTTATTAACTTTCTCTTGTTTGGCGCTTAAATCCTCCAGCGCTTGCTGTTGCACAAGAAAGTATGCATCTGAATTCTGCAGGGACTTCCTCAGTCCTTCGGCTTCTTGCTGCAGCACAGCCGACTGATGCCTTTCAGCTTGTAGCTGAGATTGAAGAAGCCGAAGTGATTCAGGCAGCGAGTTCGAAGAGCTTGTGCCAGCAGTACTGGCTAGTAACTCGAACACTACATCAACGCAGGACTATGGGGTTTTCTCACTGTCTACAAGATGGTTTTTATCACCTTTCTTGGAGACCAACAGGGTTGTCTCACTATCTTGAACCTTATCTGCATTACTTTCTCTACCATTGCATAGTGGGGTGCTCTTCTCCAATATTCTGTTTGCATACTACAAGAGAAACAAGCAGACACATCACAGGTTTAGCTTATAGTATACGAAACTCATTTTGGTAAACCGGTTCAGTAGTAAGGTGGACAGGATAACAGCATGAAACAAACATATATCTATGTACTATGGTCACTGTATTGTCCATATCATTCTAGTTTATGTTCCCTAATCAAGATAGAGACACAGTTCAACTCATATATTTTTAGGACACAACAGCATAGACAGAATATAAGTGTGAGAAACTACACAGCATTGGCAGCACTTGTAATGTGCATCACATGAGAACATAACTGTTTATACAACTTAAACTGAAATCAACATAGAGCAAGAAGTTAGAACAGCAATCCAGTTAAAGAAATAGGTTTAAAACATACATGTTGCGCCATTGGAGTTTCAATTGTATCCTTCAAATTCGAAAGTAGTTGGTATGAGTAAATACAGTGATGCAACAGCAAAGGAGTATGGACCATAGCTACGGAATCTGACCTGAGAACAGTTGCTCTTCTGCTTTAAACGTGGAGTTTGGGTTAGCTGTGGTGGTCTTCGTGCTTTGGGCACTGCAGTAGCTTTACAAACTGCTCGTGTGGGGGTACTCTGTGGTGGACATGGTGCTTTGTCAACTATAAGTGGGTTACTATCCGCTGGGGTTGCGGTTAGATGGGTTGTAGCTAGTTCTCTGCCCAACGGTGTAAGTGTGCAATCTGAAAGAGTCTCGATTATGTGTGGTGGGGCTAGTTTGTGGGCCAGTACAACTATGGTTCTATCTGCATCGACGGGTAGCACTGTCTTTTGTGAAGAACGGGTTTTTGCTCCCTTAGATACTGCCATCACCCCCTCCAATTCAAATGGCTGATAAACAAGAAAAGAAATTGAACGTACAGACATTGTATGATAGACAGATGTGGTAATTCACATATATGTTGTCTAACCAAACAGGACAGCATGACACAATTTCACATATATGATGCCTAACTAAACAGGATAGCATGACACAGTTTCAGATATATGATGGATAACTTAACAGGATATAATGGCATAATTCAACATATGATGAGTACCTAAACAGGATGACATGACAAAACTATATGATGTCTTTCTAAAATAGGTTGGGATGAAATAATTCACATACATGTTGTCTAAGTATACAGGATGGCATGATATAATTGACATAATTGATTCATATACTAAGCAGCTGGCACTCGCATGTCTCTAAACTAAGCAGATAGAATTCAATATTGTGCATATGATGTCTAAACTAAGCAATGCAAGACACCATATGCATCATATGAGAAATATAAACATTGCAACTTAGAGCATACACCTCAGGTGGGATATAGGACTGGTCATCTGTCTCTGAATCCTCCTCTGAGGAGCTCCCTGTAACCATCGAGATATATGCTTCAACAGGTACCATTGCCTGCTCTGAAGACCTTGTTTTCACTCCAGATTTTTCCATAACCGGCTCAAATGGCTGATACACATGAAGAGTAGTTCAATATACACAGATTGTCGATAAATGGAATACGTAATGAAAAAAAAGATGGCACGAGATAATTCACATATATGATGCCTGGCTCCATGGCGGTGCATAATTCACATATATGATAACTGGCTGAAAAACATGGCATTGCATAATTCACATATCTGATATAGAAAGCAAACAGGAGGCATTCACACAAAGCATGTCTAATCTAAGCAGATGGCATGGCAATGCAAGACACCATATGCATGATATGAGCAATATAGCCCAGCCAAGTTAGAGCATGCACCTCGGGGGGGATACGACTGGTCATCTCTCTCTGAATCCTCCTCTGAGGAGCTATCTGTAACCAGCAAGAAATCTGCATCGACAGGTAGCACTGACTGCTCAGAAGACCTTGTTTTCACTCCAGATTTTCCCATTACCGACTCAAATGGCTGATGCATAGGAAGAGTAGATGAATGTATAAACATTGTTGACAAATGGAATACATTATGGAAAAAAATATGGTACAATAAAATTCACATATACGATGACTGGCTAAACAGGATGGCATTGCATGATTCACGTATATGATGACTGGCTAAAGAAGATGGCATTGCATAATTCCCATATACTCCCTCCGTTCCTAAATATTTCTCTTTTTAGAGATTTCAAATAGACTACCACATACGGATGTATATAGACATATTTTAGAGTGTAGATTCACTCATTTTGTTCCGTATGTAGTCACTTGTTGAAATCTCTAAAAAGACAAATATTTAGGAATGGTGGGAGTATGATATAGAAACCAAACAGGTGGCATTCACACAAAGCAAATCTAAACTAAGCTGATGACATATAAGATGTATAATGTAAGCAATGCAAGGCGCCATATGCATGATATGACCAACATCAGCATGCCAGGTTAGAGCAAACACCTCAGGTGGTAAACAGGCGTGGTCGGCTCCTTCTGAATCTCCATCTGAACAGTTATCTTCCTCTGGAATACAATCTGGAAATGCAGGAGGGGGGGCACTTCGCCCACCATGGAGCGGCGTCTGCATGACATTATATTCGCATGCAACGGTCTTCTCTTTTTCTCTACATGTTCAGTACAATTGTGTACAATATCTGACATGCATAATAAAAAAATAGTTAGATTTTGTAAGGCCTAAGGGGTGCATGCAAAAAATCAAGACTGATGGTAGCAAACGAGTGGATGGATCCAAAACTAATGATAGCAGGTAGATTATAGCTTCAGTTTAAAAAGATAGACAATGGATCAGTTGTTTGTTGCCCACCCAACATGAACCACATAGAAGACCCCAGATGAACCAGATAGTAGACAGATACTATTCATTGCTGGCTCGATATGAGACCCATGGGCAATTCAAAACTCAAGATTGAACGATAAAGTAGCAGGTAATAATAACCGATGTATAACGTAAGCAAACACGAAAGACTGCGACCTCTCTTCCGGAACTGTGTAGTCCTCAGGCTCATCTGCTCAGTCGATGATGGTAATGCAGTTGGCGTGGCTGCCGGCAACGGGGAAGATGATCTAAGGCGGAGAAAGGAAGTCTGCAGGGGGGATCTCTGCTGCAGTGAACGCTTCTGTCGATGGTGCACCTCAGGTGGGGTGGATGACGGCACGGCAGGAGCAGGACATAACACACAGAGTTTTCTTTGACGCCTATCTGAAAATGAAGTAAATCTGTAAGGGCTCCTTAGGATTGGAGGATTCTATAAATGCAGGGGTAGGAAAAACACAGGAATATGGTAGGAATGCACGTGCAAAACAGAGCATTTGGAAACATAGGATTTCAGTCAACCTGGGTGTTTGGCTCACATGAATTGGAAGAACAGAGGAATGGAGAAACAAAGTGATGCGACGAGTGTACAACCTCTTTGGCATAGCCTTGTGGACCTCAGAATCATTGGGTTGGACGTGGAGGATGGTGATGATGCTGGTGTGACTGTCGGAGGCGGGGAAGAAGATCTGAGGCCTCTGGAAACGGCGCCGAGGGTACTGCTCCGCTGTGATGGACGGTTCCGTCGTTGGAGCAGCTCCGCTAAGGTGTACGGCGACGAGGCTGAAGCATGACAAGATAGACAACGTTAATCTGAAGTGGGACCCTAATATCATCTGCAATAGATGATGTAAAATACATCACCAAAAAGTGCTAGATGTAAAACGCATCAGCCGCGCCATGGCCGCTCCGACAGATGCTGTAAGTACTGTTCACTCTGAACTTAACTGAAGAAAATGAACTTCACAGTCGAAACTGAATTTTACTGTCGAAACTGATTGAACTAGTAACAGAGCATTGCCATAGATGTTTAGGGCGTTTGAGCACTAGTAGCAGAGAAGCAGTGATCTAAATCAGCAGACGCTCGAGCAGGGAACGCACTAGCAGAGAGCAAGTCGTGCAGTAGCACCGCGAGCGAGTGCTAAAGCAGCAACTCCTGTAGCTGCCGGAGGTCGTGCAGCAGCAGCAGCAGCAGCAGCGCAAGCGAGAGCAAGAGCAGAGCAGCAGCACGAACGAAAGCAGGAGCAGTGCAGCAGCGCGACCGACAGCAAGAACAGAGCCGCAGCACGAGCGAGAGCCGGAGCAGCTGCAGCTAGTGCCGTTGTGGAAGTCGCCGCCGAGGAAGCAACGACATGGGGGAGAGACGCCATGGATGATGTGGCCGGCGACGGCTCCGTCGATGGAGACACGCCATGTCTGCTCGGTATCGAGCACCGGCAGCTCCGTGAGATCGAATAAAAGATAAAATGCAGCAGTGAGTGCAGAACCTCCTTGGTGGCGCCGAGTTGGCCTCGGCTTCATCGGAGGAATTGGTGAGGGTGTTGCGGTTTCGGTGGGGCAGGTCAAGACGACGCTGTGGGGATTGAGGTGGCGCGATAGACGAGGCAAACGTCGGGGCAGCTCCTTGGAGGTGGAGGACGGGGCGGCTGATCCGGCGGGACGACGAGATCGACAACGGATCCTCATCCGGTGTGGTGGATGAGGGACGGCGAGCTGTTGCGGTGGACGACGTAGTCGGGAAAGAGTCTCCGGCTGGGCGGCGGTCGGGAGGCCGACAGAGGAGCGTGGGGTTTCGCTGGTTTTGGCGGCCTCGGTGTACGAATGGGGGGGCGAAGGGGAGGGGGAGCCATGCTTAGGGACGCGCTTGTCCGAAATGTAGGATAAGTTACCAGCGTACCCCCACCGGTTTTGACACCGCGACGTGGAGCTTCATTTCCGGCTGAGGGGTAGAAGGGGGATTTCGCATGTCTGGGCTGCGGGAGCGATTTCGGATGAGGAGGGAGTTCTCGCGCACGTCCAAATTTCGGGATAACAAGGCGCGATGCGGGTTGAAGAAGCAGGAGTTTCAAAGCAGGTGAGACAAAAGATACTCGAGCTTGAAAATTTCGGGATAACAAGGTGCGGATTCCTTGTTCGGCGGAACAAACTTAACGTGTAAAAAAACAATTCATACAAGACACAAGAAAGTCATGTCCCCTTTTACTATATTGCTATAGATGCCATTGAAAAAACTACAAGAAAAATGTAAAAAAATCGGGAGAACAAGATTACCCTGCACAGTAGCAAATCGATTCGCACTTCCCTCAACAACAACAAAAAACAAATCAATTCCCACCAAAGAAAGAGTAATGTCCCTTTTTATATGATTACAGATGCCATGATCTCGAATTTCAATTTTTGAATCCACGTTATGTTGAATTCGAATATATCGTTAGGTGACCTTGCGGTTTATAATTGATGTAGTCGTACATTTTGATCTTCCATCATATATGAACATTTTACTCCACCATGTGAACATATATATTGTCGTCTACCATATGGACTAAATTTGAATAAATTTTCCTTATTTGAATACGATTGTTGTCAAGTTATACAATAATTTAAATATTATCTTGATAACAAAAAACATACATATAGCAATAATCATATTTCACTATGAACTACATGTACCATACGCTCTCCAATTCAAATATTTGTATCCATTTTATGTTGAATTCAAATCATAGTACATTATTGGTCTAGGTAGCGAGATGTTTGGGATAATCAAAACCCTGTTTTCATACGTATAATTTTTGGCTGAATTGGGACAAGTTTTGGTATAAGCCTCTTGCAAAACCAGAGATTCTCTCAACAAGCCTCGTGGTTCCGAGAGGGAACGTGTCACCTTTGTGTGCGAAACGATATACGCTGCCTCCCCCCTGATTTTATTTACAGGGGCAACATAGAACTATATGAGTGCCCTGTTAAATTTTGGAATTATTTCGGATTCATTTGGCCTTTTTATACATTAACTGAGTTTCTGGACTTTTAATGTGCATAATCTAAATATGAATTGCATGCACATGCTCCGGTGCACCAAAGTGGGTTGAAAAATCACATGTGTGTCCTTGGTTGAATTTCTAGGTCCCATGGAAGAAATGAGAATGAAATTCAAACATCTGGGCGTCATGACTCGGCTGAGAACATCGAGAAACTTTGATTTTAAATTCATGTAAATCCAAAACTCGCGTGGAAATCATGAAACTTGGCATGGTGTCATGTCATGGCACTAACATGTTGTGGTAAAAAAATTGGCCGATTTGGAAGCTCGTGGTTCTAAGAGGGAACGTGCCACCTTTGAGTGTGAAACGATATACGCTGCCCCCCCCCTTGAGTTTCTTAACAAAGGCAACATAGAACTACATTAGTGCCCTGTTAAATTTTGGAATTATTCCGGGTTCGTTTGTCGTTTTTTATACATTAATTGAGTTTCTGGTCATTTAATGTGCATAAGTCAAATTTGAACTACAAGCACATGCTCTCGTGCACCAAAGTTGGTTGAAAAATCACATTTGTGTCCTCGGGTGAATTTCTAGGTCCCATGCAAGAAATGAGAATAAAATTAAAACATCTGGGCATCGTGGCTCGGCCGAGAACATTGAGAAACTTGGTTTTAAAATTCTTGTAAATCCAAAACACGTCTGAAAATCATGAAACTTGGCATGGATGTCATGTCATGGTACTACCATGTTGTGGTAAAAAAATTGGCCGAATAGGAACAGATTTTGGTATAAGCTTCTTGCAAACCGAAGCTTCTCTCAAGAAGGCTCATGGTTCTGAGAGGGAACGTGCCACCTTTGAGTGCGAAACGATATACGTTGTCCCCCTTGAGTTTATTTACAAAGGCAACATAGAACTACATGAGTGCCCTGTTAAATTTTGGAATTATTCCGGCTTCGTTTGGCCTTATTTACACATTAATTGAGTTTTTGGTCATTTAATGTGCATAATTCAAATTTGAACTACAAGCACATGCTCCCGTGCACCAAAGTTGGTTGAAAATCACATTTGTGTCCTCGGGTGAATTTCTACTCCCTCCTTCCATCTATATAGGTCCTAATGCGTTTTTCGAGGCTAACTTTGACCAAACGTTAGAGCAATAATATATGGCATGCAACTTACACAAAGCATACCTTCAAATTTGTATGTCAAAGGAGCTTCCAATAATATAATTTTCATAGTATACATCTCATGTGCTATTAATCTTGTCAATAGTCATAGGCTGTCTTGAAAAACACATTAGGCCCTATATAGATGGAAGGAGGGAGTAGGTCCCATGCAAAAATGAGAATAAAATTCAAACATCTGGGCATCGTGGCTCGGTCGAGAACATTGAGAAACTTGGTTTTAAAATCATGAAACTTGCCATGGTGTCATGTCATGGTAGTACCATGCCGTGGTAAAAAAAATTAGCTGAATAGGAACAAATTTTGATACAAGCTTCTTGCAAATCGGAGCTTCTCTCAAGAAGGCTCGTGGTTCTGGGAGGGAACGTGTCACCTTTGTGTGCATAATTAAAATTTGAAATACAAGCACATGTTCCAGTGCACCAAAGTTGGTTGAAAAATCACATGTGTGTCCTCGGGTAAATTTCTAGGTTCCATGCAAGAAATGGGAATGAAATTCAAAATTCTGGGCGTCGTGGCTGGGTTGGAAACATTGAGAAACTTAGTTTTTAATTCCTGTAAATCCAAAACACGCATGAAAATAATGAAACTTGGCTTGGTGCCATGACATGGCACCAACATGCTGTGGTAAATTTGCAGTCCGATTTGCGAAGGCGCACACATTAACAATCAACAAAGTCATTTTGGAACAAGTGCTACCATGTTACAATCGGAAACACAAGTATTATTGAAACCGTGGGCGTTCTACTTACTAGTACCATTTTTTACGTGCCGCCACGCGTCCCCATTTTTTATTAGCTAGGAGGCGCCGTGCAGGGTAGCTATTTGAGTACGAGAGGCGTGCGATCAGACCCCTGCGCGTGCTTATCGGGAGGAGAGCCCTTTGACCTCCATCTGCCGTCCACCTCTCTCCCAAGGTCTCCATTAATGGCGCCCGAGCCTCTGTTTAATGGCGTGGCTATGTCTCACTTGACTGAGATTTAAGAGAGAAAAAAGAAAATTTGAAAGCACGGATCTTCATGTAAGATCCGACGGACCTATATAGCATCTACTGCGACTTATAGCAAGACTGATGAATATATAAGGACGATTAAATTTCTTTTTGATCAAAGAAGGGCTTGCCCCTTCCGATTTTCATTACTAAAAACCACCACAATTCACAAGAAGTTCAGCACAACTCCAGCCAAACACGAAGGACTAAAAGCTACCAGATTGAAATCGCAACATCCCAAGAGGCCAACAAAGGCCAAACATCCGTGCTAGAACCCAACATTTCACAACCGACGACACAATCCACATCCTAAACCGATTATTACATCAAAAGAAACCAGGAAACTGAAGGAAGCCCAACAGCAACTAGAAGAACAACAACGCCAGGGTCGCCACAGCAAGAGTTTTCTTCATTCCAGCCTCGCAACATTGATCTTCCACAGAAAGATAAGGACGATTAATTGTCTTACATAATTAGAAAGATAATTAAAAAAGCCACATGCGGCTACGCCCGAAATACACAAGGGCAAAAGAAGAAGGAAGACAAGGATCTGGCTCGCTGATCTCTACTTTCTTGATGCGTTGTTGCAGGCCACGGGAACTAGTCTCCGCGGCGAGCGGCGATGAGCTCTTTCGTGTCCTGAAGACGCTGCTTGAGAACATCCACGGATTCCTCCACCAGCCTTTGGCGCTCGTTGCGGAGCATGTCATTCTCGTCCATAAGTTTCTTGACGATGACGCCGGTCCTCTTCAACAAGGCACTGGTCTCCTCCTGCTGGTCTGCACTTCGGACGATCTTCTCCCTTAGCAAGTCGCGCTCGGCCCGGAGCCTCTCATTGCCCTCCCTTAGTTGCCGAATGACGCCGGTAGCCTGTTCAAACGAGGGTTTCATGTCGTCCTGCAACCTCGCCCAGCCGGAGATCTGATCCATCTGGCTATGGACGATCACATGCATGCGCCTGTAACAATCGTCGCCTGCCCGCAAGAAATTTTCCCAGGCCGCCGCGCGGCGGGACATCTCTGCTGCTTCCGCGGCGCGGCCGGACCAGTCTGCTGAACCAACGGCGCGGCGGGACCTCCGTGCTGCTTCAGCGGCGCGGCGGGACCTCTGTGCTGCTACTTTCGCGCGGCGGGACATGTCGGCTGCTCTCGCAGCGAGGCGGGACATCTCTCGTGCTTCCGCTTCCATGCTCGCCTCTCCCTGGTGGGAATCTCTCGACCCAGAACTCACGCTAGCCATGGCAGGCGCAAGGGAAGGATGCTGAATGACTTGTTTGTTTTTGTGGATGAGGAGTTGAGGAGGAATGTGCAGTCATCTTGGCATACTAGTATTTATAACCGAGTACTAATATGCTCCTAAGTGGGAAACCGTTTAGGTTGTGATCGGTGTGAACAGGTTTGCAATTCAATATAGCATGGTACTAATACGCTCCTAAGTGGGAAACCGTTTAGGTTGTGATTGGTGTGAACAGGTTTGCAATTCAATATGATGGCGTGGAGTAATTTGGAATGTGACGAGACGCAAGCTCAAAATTAATTGACGGTTCTAGTTTCGAAGTGCGACACTATTCCCGGATGGAGTACTTCTTTTTCTACTCCCTCCTTTCCGGTTTTATAGGGCTTATCTCAAAATTTTAGTTTCTCCATTTTATAAGGCTCAATTTGGTTGTTCCCCAACACATGTTCAGATTCCAAGGTGCATTAAATCATTGCATGCAAGTATTAAGAGAAAATTGACCAATGCATGTACTTTATGCATGCATACATTGCAATTAATGCATTGATAAACATAATTTTTTGAGAAAAACAAGAGCATTAATTAGGTGCTTTTGCAAACTACAAAAAATATTCCACCACTCACCATCTTGGTTGGTGAGATTTTTGAATTAAGCCCTATAAACCGGAAAGGAGGGAGTACTGCTGTGTACGTGCAATAACTGGCACCGTCGTATACATATCTTACGGTTAATGGGGCGTTCGACAGGAATAGCCGCGTGGCGAGCTCTCACACACGCGTCTGTTTTTTCTCGAAAAGGAGGATGATGACCCCCGGCCTCTGCATCTGGGAGTCACACACGCACCTGTAGCTACGAATTGTAGTGTTCTCAACCATCTGATTGGCTCTATCATGGATGTACCTATATACTAAAACATGTCTAGATACATCTATATTTTGACAAATGGAAGGCATGTATTGTGGAACGGAGGGAGTGCTTGTCATCAAAATGGATAAAAAGGGACATATCTAGAACTAAAATACGCCTACATACATCTCCTTTTATCCATTTTGATGACAAGTAGTACTTCTTACCCAAAGGAACTTTATATCCAACAGACACAAAATATCCGTTCGGCTGTTGGAAATTACTGATCTGATGTCGAAGTAATTGCTGCATCGCCACCAAAACCCACCATTTCTTAAGCTAAAGTGGACCAAGGTAATCCCTATATTAGCATATTACTAAGATAAACAGAAGGCACTGTAGAAACATTTAGGACGTGAGCTTGTCAATCTGAATGTGCAGGGACACAAGCTTAGCCCCGGCCAGCAGCTTGGGCGGAACTGTCAAGAAGGTCAGCTCCTGCACGTCGACATCGCCGGGATCCTTGCTGCTTGTCACCTCCATTTCCACCTTGACGGCGTCGGTCGTGCCTTTGGGCTCCCCCGGCGGGCCGTTCGCCCACAGCTTGGCCACATAGTGCGGCAGTGGGGACGCCCCCGCTCTGATGCAGACGACCAACATGGCGATAGGCGCGCCGATGTCGAGCACGCCGCCGACCAAGAAAAACGCGCAGCGGTCCTCCTTCGCGAACAGCAAGAGCCTGGCTCCAATAGTGGCACTTGCAGCTGGAGCACCTTGCTGTACTGGATCCTGTGCACGGGCATGGGATGCGCGGTGCTGATGTGGTGGTAGAGCGCTGGCGGCGGGCCTTCGTAGCCGCAGACGGGCACGGGGCATTTGCAGGGCGCGAGCGGACACACGCTCTGGTGATCGGCGAGCTTGTGGTAAGTGACGTAGAGCCCGCAGCCTTCGTGCGGGCACTCCACCCTCACCGACGAAAGGACGGAGTCCACCGCCGTGTTCCGCACGTCGAAGCCACCACCGCGCTCGCACTTCTGGCACTGCCGCTGGTTCCCGGGGCGCTCGACGCGGCAGTCCGCGCAGGCCATGTGCCCTCCCTTGCACTGCAGAAATCAATCGAACAACACATCAATCAAGAAACCTGCACCTTGCTCAATCAGCCGAACGGACGAGGTGTATTCGAACCTCATACACTGGAGGCGTCAAGGGGCGGAGGCACAAGGGGCAGTGGAGCACGGTGAGGTCCATCGAGACCTTAGAGAGCTCCATCGTCGGGTCCTGTTCGGTCTGCATGATCTCGCCCTTCTCGTGCACAACCATCTCTCGACTTGGGCCGGGGTATTACAAAGCTTTACCGTCACATATTTTATACTACTTCAAGGTGCATTAAATCAACACATGCAAGTATCAAAAGGGAGTCATGGCATGCATGCATGCATTGTAATTAATGCATCAGTAAACGTAAATTATTGAAATATATCGAGTGCAGTGCTTTGATGTGTAGCGTCAACTCGTACATCAACGAGAAGTTTGATTATCCTCTCCCTCGCGGACATAACTGCACCTGCATTTGGCTGTATGACAGGTTGGCCACACACCTGTCGGGCCCACCTATCATACACGCAAAGGCAGGAGCGTCCCTCCCTCGCCCATGAGCGTGGTGGCTGGCAAGACTAGGAGAAGCTTTCGCTACACGCTCTCCCTCCCGCACGCGGTGGACATGCAGCAGTTCAATCGGTGTCAGATGGCCAGAAGCGTACTGTAGTACTCCTCCAGTGCAGTAGTACTCCATCATTGTTCGACTTCCCGAAGAGGCGAAGAGCCAAGCGCAGCCCGGACGCTCGTGTGGTAGTTTCATGTGTAGAGTAGTCTAGGATAGCGTGTATCGTGCCTGTAAGCTTAAAATCGTTGGGGTCGGCTCCATGCTATGTGGCCGTCTCGAAGTTTAAAAAAAATTAAAATAGTCTTCTGGCCCTACCACACACCCTGGTGATTGTAGTTTGCACGCTCATCTGGTCAAGACAGGAATATATATTTTAATTTGTTTTTTCGAAAAGGGGGGACTCCCCGGCCTCTGCATCAGAACGATGCATACAGCCACATATATTTTAATTTGTGGTGGGTAAATGTTAGAGGTTGCAGCAAATATATTGTACACTGCGGGTCTTTCAGCCAAGTTTAGAGGCAAGCATGTGGGGCCAGTGCTACGATGTGTCGCGTCAACTCGTACAACGAGGAGAAGCTTGATTTTACTACACGCCTTCTCCCTCACCCATGCGCGCGGTTGCTCGCAAACGAGGACAGGCTTTTGCTTAGTAGTACTTCTACAACAAGCTATCCGTCCCGCTCGCGGTGGACGGACATGCAGCAGTGGATTCGACACTGTAGAAGCAGTAGTAGTAACATCATTGTTCGTCTTCTCGAAGAGGCGAAGAGTCAAGCGCAAACTGAACGTTGCAGTTGCGAACATTGGAGCACGCATATAGCCAGGCTCTTGCATGAGACAGAATTGCTATGTGAGCCCACTATTGTACTAGTACGTACAACTACTTGCTAGTATAGCCCTGTAAACCAGAAAGGAGTATTTGCCCTTCTAGAGATTTCAACAAGTGACTAGACTACACCGAGACAGAGTACATGTGGAGCAAAATGAGTGAATCAGCACCATAAATAAATACGTACTAGTTCTATCGTTTTCCTCTCCAAGGTGCACAATATTGAGTATACTGACTAGTCTCTTTTTGACACGCATTTACGTTTTTTTACACAGTACAGACGCAAGCGCTCATATACACGCGCATACACTCACCCCTATGAATGCACACACGCACGGCACTATCATCTTGAAATTTATGAAGTCACCATAGGCACCTCGTCGTCGACGGGTCCATAGGTGCTTGAATGCCAAGGAGGGAGAGGGTAGCGGTTCCGGAGACGTTGAACGGTCAATGATGCATCCTCAATTACATGCAGAGAGAATTAATTGGAGAAGCAGAATAGAGCCAGCACGATGTGAATGCAACAGAGTTTGGACTCTCATATAATAAAGGCGCCCCACCACTCCAATCCATCTACTCCCAAGTCTCTGCGCAACACTGCTCACTCCAATCCAAAACCAAGTGACCAGAAGCCACAAGCACCTATGGAGGCAATGGACGCGAGCGGCAGTCAACTGTGCCAAATCATCCAAGGCGCCGGCCTGCGGCCCCGCACCGCGCAGCGTTTCCAGACGGTGCCGGCGACCGCAGGCATCGTAGCCCTCGCCGACGCCAGCTTCGCCTCTCGCATTAACGACATGATGGTCAACTCCATCCGCAAGTTCACCGCCGTCAAGAAGCGTGCGGACGACCTTGCCGTACTGCTCCAGCCCGCGCGCCCAGGCTCCTCATTGCCTGCCACACTCATCGGCCTCCATGGTGACGAACTCTTTCAAGCCCTGGTGGCCCTGCAGGTGCCGGAGGTCGCGACGAAGAATGTGCACCTCGAGGCCGCGCTCGCCGCGCAGCGCCTCGCCATGCAAAAAACCGTCGACCTGCACATCCACGTCTACGAGGAAATCGTCTACATAGGCCACTACAAGGCAAGCGAGGACAGAAAGACGTTGCCTTCTTCCAGCGGCTGAAATCTTTGGACGCCATTGTTCAGAAGCACGTCGACCTGGCCACGAAAGCCGCTGCTACTTAGGCGCCGTTCGGTGGGCCGACGCCCTGAGTCGAAGAGGTGGACATCGTCGATGGATGCATCTCTTCTTGCCTCCTGTAACCAGCACTGCATCGCCTCGTGGCCTTAATGTTTTATTAGTATAGTACTCCCTCCGTTCCCAAATATAAGTCTTTCTAAAGATTCCAGCAAGTGACTACTACATACGGAGCAAAATGAGTGAATCTACACTCTAAACTATGTCTACATACATCTGTATGTTGTATTCCATTTGAAATAGTATCTAAAAAGGCTTATATTTATGAACGGGGGGAGTATATGGCATTTTTATTCCAGTCGTAACGTTTTCACTGTGAGGTGGGGCCGCAGTTGAGCAAACCCACCCCGCCCACCGGGCGTCGGCCGAGTTTAGAATTAGAAGAGAGAAACGAGGGAGGAGAGCTAGCTGTAGCACGGACGCTGTTGTCAGATGGGACTCGTGTTTATAGAATAGGAGTACTCAGCACTCGTGCCTCTTTTTTTTGAGGGAAAAATTAGTCGTATGTCTAGTACCACTAGTTGGGTGCGTGCGACCTATAGCTGTCATCACTTTAGGTCTCCTTTTCGAACCGCGGCTACACTTCACAGTACATATTATTTCACACATTTATCCTCCTATATGTACTCCTAGGCTATTTCCACGTGCTCCCATTCGCCGACATGTGGGACATAGAGCATCTGGGTCGTAGTGCATGCACGACTCGGAGCATATGCCGGGGTACTTTACATTTCAGACCTCACGAATTACATGCAAACCCCCCGCAGAAGAATAAATAAATGAATGAATTACTACATGAAACCGGATTATTTTCGTGGAAACCGAAGCACGTTCATTAAATTTTGGACATAGCACATTTATAAAAAATAACCGGACTGAAACCAGTCTAAGGGCCTCTTTGATTTTTCCCGCAAAAAAAGGGCCTCTTTGATTCGCAGGATACTGAAAACACAGGAATGGGGAAAGTATGATGGCGATGAACCGAGACGAGGAGAACTCTAACTCAGTTAGAGGTTAGAGTTAGATTCTAACCCTGAACTAACTCTAAACCAAAGAGGTGTATGGATGGCAGGGTTAGATTGACAATAAATGCTATATCTCAATCATTTGACTACTTTTGACCCTATTTCCTGCCGGATTTGGAGGGTGCTTGGATACGTTTTAGTTCCATGACTAAAAGTAGTGGGACTAAAACTTGCTAGCCTAACCCATGCTTGGATCCAAATACTAAAGAGACTAAAATCAAGTTAATGAGCATTTATTATCCTCCAAACCCTCCAATTAAGAACTCGCCTGTGTTAAAGGAGAGGAGTTAAATGAGGAGAGAGAGGACTAATCCACATTTTAGTAGGGGTACCCCTGACTAAATTTTTTTAGTCTCAAGACTAGTTTTAGCCCCTCTTTAGTCAGGGGTGCTTGGAACTTTAGCCTCTTAAAGAGACTATTTTTAGTCAGACTAAATTAAGTCCCTTGGATCCAAGCACCCTCTTGGTGTGGCCGGCTCTTCTGTGGCCTCCTCCCGCTCACAATTGACATAAACGAACCATCTATACAAATCAAGCATGCAAAACATGATAATTTTTACTTTGTCCATACAAATGAGATATCCCACTTAAACATACAAGTCGTCAATCAAGCTTCATGAAATAAAAAAACACTTCATGAAACAAAGAATGAGCTAACTCATCACGGAAGTCATTCACGATAGGGAGGGAGCCCGGAGCCCCTCACGCACCAAGGGAGGAGCTTGCCATCGTCGCTCTGGAGGAAGGCTCTGTAGAGCCCAAGCCCCGGGAACCCCTCCGACGCCGGCCCTTACGAGTTGAGGTCAACACTAGCATGGGTAGCAGGGCCGCTTGCCGCCAACTGGGAACTTAATCTTTGGGCCTCTAGAAATAATGCAAGCCTGTAACTAAAATACCTAGAAAGGTGAACTGAATCTTTGGGCCTCTAGAAATAATGCAAGCCTGAAACTGAAATACCTAGAAAGGTGAACTGAATCTTTGGGCCTCTAGAGATAATGCAAGCCTGAAAGTGAAATACCTAGAAAGGTGAACTGAATCTTTGGGCCTCTAGAAATAATGCAAGCCTGAAACTGAAATACCT
>NC_057796.1:106600329-106610290 GCF_018294505.1 Triticum aestivum
AAATTGAAATACCTAGAAAGGTGAACTGAATCTTTGGGCCTCTAGAAATAATGCAAGCCTGAAATTGAAATACCTAGAAAGGTGACCTGAATCTTTGGGCCTCTAGAAAGATTTATTACCTCCTCAAGCAGCATCAAACAATTCCATGCGTGCACCACAAATCTATACCAAGTTTGATCAGGATCTACTTTTCCAAATCAGAATTAGCGCTAGAGCAAGCAAGATCAATGATATGGTCGTGAGACAGAGAAGGAACGAACAAACTCACCCCTCTCGCGACCTCCCTGGTAGATGCGCCGCCGCCGCGCACGACAGAGGGAGAAAAACGACTGGTGAAGGGGGAGCGGGGCGACCTTCGAAGGCCGGAGGGAGAGGGCGGCCGGAGTAGGGCGGCGGAGGCCAGAAGGAGAGGGCGGCCGGAGGAGAGAGAGGGCGAGCGGCCCTATGGGGAACAGAGAGGAGTCGTGCGAGAGGGGGAGCGATCTGGTGCGGGCAGGGGAATTTTTTTAGTTCTCTTTTAGTGGGCCCGAGGATAACTAACCCAATTAGAACCTCTCCACTGGGCTAGTTTTTTAAGCTGGGTTAGAGCAAACTAGCTCAAACTAACCCCTCTTGTTTCGATAATTTGAGGCTATTTCAACCCAAACTAGCTCTAACTCAGGGATCCAAACAAAGAGGAGTGTTACTGTACATGCTACAGTGTGGACCGTAGCACATTGTTTTTTATGGCCATATCACCACATTGTTTTCTACTGCTGGTTCACTGGGCTACCGTGGTTCGCACTGCTGGTTCACTGGGCTGCCGTGGTTCGCACTCCTCCGACCTGAGTAGTACTCTAGTATGGTACTAGTATATACCGCATCATTCTTTGCTCCTTCTTACTACTCCGACATGTGGGAGAGCTAGCATCCAGGTCGACGTGTCATGCACCAGATTAGAGCGCGGAACGAAAGGGGGGCATCACCCCGGTCGGAGCGCAAGTAATTCATGACTATAGTGAGTGGTCATATCACAAGTCTTTCCAGCAGTAACGCGCCGTCAAATCGCACAGCCCCACTCGCCTCTTTGTCAAACCGCCTATCCGAAAACTGCCACGCGTACTGCCCGGGAAAAGCCCCGCCCTCAACTTTTAACTACGCGAAAATAGTTCGAGCTTGTTCGTTCTATATAAATACAGTACTTATTGTATGTTTATTCACCCGTGGGGTTGTTCAATGAATGGAGGGGCGGGGAGCACAAGTGAACAATAATGTAGTACTACTAGTAGTAAGTAGGAGTCGTACAGTAGTCACCTTAAATAGAGAGTTTCTTTTCTTTAATGCCACGTACACAAATTGAAACGCTTGTTGTGGAGAGAAAAAAGATAATCACTCCACTATATATGGACGCAAGGGCCTGAGCGCTTGCTTTACTAGGGTTGCTCTCTTCATTCTCTCATCCTCTCCAGATATAAAAAAGACAGCGGTAGCGACATTTTCTCTCTGCTCACTGCTGGTCACAGATTCGGCCGGATCCCTTCGGCCGGTGTGTGTAGAGGACTAAAAGGTGCATCATTCACGCGGTCATCGCCGTCGAGGGAGGAAACCCACAGCTGCTGGAGGGGCCCGATCCTCTGCCCGTGCCATTCTCTCCGACACAGCGCCGGCTCGGGAGGTCCTCCGACCCTTCTTCCTCCCTGCTGTATTGTCCGCAGATCCGACCTGCCGCCGCCGACATCCCGGCGACCCTCGGGTATAAGTTCTTCGAAAGTGGCCTTGCTCTACTGCCCCAGCTCCCCACGTGTCTGCATGTGCATCTTTTTCTACTCCCATCAGCTCTTCCAAAGCCACCTAAATTTTTAGTATTATTAGAGGTAAAGCTACTTCCTGCATTCGAATCTAGGGCTTTGTTCAAACAACGAAGAAAGGGGGGAAAGTTGTAGCATGAATCTAGGACTTGATTCAAAGAGGAAATAATATGGTGAAAGTAGTAGAGACCGGATACCCAACCGGTCTCTTGGTTGAAAAGGGAAATAATGGGAAAACGCAGTACAAACTGGATAAAGAACAGATCTATTATTGGTTGAAAAAAGGATAGAAAGTGGCGGCTGGTGGACAAGTCAACAGAGTATGTCCAGGATTAGATTTGCTGCCATCACATAGTAAAAGGTCTCCAGGATTAGATTTGCTGTCCTCACATAGTAAAAGGTCTCAGGATTAGATTTGCTGCCCTCACATAGTAAAAGGTCTCAGGATTAGATTTGCTGCCCTCACATAGTAAAAGGCCTCCAGGATTAGATTTGCTGCCCTCACATAATAAAAGGTCTCCAGGATTAGATTTGCTGCCCTCACATAGTAAAAGGTCTCCAGGATTAGATTTGCTGCCCTCACATAGTAAAAGGTCTCCAGTATTAGGTTTGCTGCCCTCACATAGCATGAACAAACTCGGCATCACCACTTTATGCCTCCTTGTAGGTACATTGTGCTGATGCGTCCACTGTCGCATGTCCTTATACCAACCTTTTGCTGTTGTTAATGTAAGGGCGCATGTAAAATGAAGCGATCACACTGTTACCTTAGGGACATATCTAACCAGTGTTATTGTTAATCTAATGCCTCCAGTAATAAGATGCAATTAAACTGTGTTACAAATGGCACTCCTGCTGTTTTCCCCAGTATGATAAGTAAGTTGCTCCTTTACGCTGCTGAGTGTCCTGGTGTCCCCACGGTCCCATGCCCTTAAACCAACTCTTTAGCTGCTGTTGATTTACTGTGTCTGGTAAACAAGCAATGCCACCATTAAAGTAATCCCATATTTGAGGAATCTCATTGTTGATCGTAATGCTTCTGGTAACATGAAGCATTGCTGATGTTTTAAAATTTCTACTGTCCTTGCGTGATTGCCATGAACATAATTAAGATGCTTCTTTTCATTTTGTATATGTTTCGTATATTCTTATTGACCAACAACTGTTTACTTTCTATCTTTTTGTGCAGATAGGGATATCCATTTCACCTTGTTGCTATTGTGACCTTTTGGTGAACTGCACAAAACACTTTTTGGAATGAGTGTCTTGTGCAGTTCAACTAAAATGTTACATGGGCAACATCTCTCAATTTTGGTGGAACTGCACAAAATGGTGATTGGAGTTTCCAAAATCTCCGTCAAATTCTGCTGGTAATCTCGTGCAACATTTTATTAGCCTTTGCAAGATGAGCCGTAGCTGAATGATGCAATCTTTGCTTCATTTCAGGCGAACTGCAGAAAAAGTGGCATGAATTGAATCATCGAGTGGAGCTGCAGGTTGACTTCCATTAGTGCCAGTATTATAGTAATCATGCTCTTTATTATCTGCGTTGTGCAAACAGGAATACTCAACTACAGATGTTGTGACGGTCAAGAGCATTCGCCAAGTTCTTCGATTGTATGACATAGTAGCCAAGATGGATTTAATCCCGATATTCACTTTATCAAAAGGCTCTAATGGGTTGGTTCTGAATCTTGCAAGCTGGGAATCAGTGAGATGTGTAGGCATCTTTGTTGTACTTATTATTTGAATCTTATTTGTTGGTTCTGAATCTTGCAAGCTGGGAATCAATGAGATGTGTAGGCATCTTTGTTGTACTTATTATTTGGATCTTATTTGTTGGTTCTGAATCTTGCAAGCTGGGAATCAATGAGATGTGTAGGCATCTTTGTTGTACTTATTATTTGGATCTTATTTGTTGGTTCTGAATCTTGCAAGCTGGGAAACACGGCATGATGATGCAGAGGACAACAACCATAACAAACAGTTCAAACTTGGTAGTATTATCTTTGTGAAAGTGCGACAAATGTGCCGATCGTGAGTGTCCTGAGAATAATAATTCTAATTGTTGTGCATGTTGATCCTGTGGCACTGATAGAACGAGCGAATGCATTGCTTGTTTTAAGTATAAATTTCTATTAAAGCTAATTAAATTTAAGTAAAGTGACCACTAACTCCTGTTATTACAGTACCAATACAGACCCGCTCATGAACCGACGTGTGGCCGAGGGTGCATCTTCTGCCGGGCGTGCAGCGGACGAGGGAGGGGTAGTAACTGTTGTCGCCTGTACACACTCAGCTCACTGTTGAATCCAGTTCCCCAAGAGCTGAAAAACGAACTGTTGTCGCCGCCTACACACTCGTTCACTCGAAGAGACTCCAATGGTGATCCGAGGGGTGAGCCTGCTGGATATGGACTTCAGCAAGGAGTTCCCCTTTGAGTTTGCCGTTCAGTCCTATGGCTGCACCAAGTTGAATGTGATGTGCACCAACGATACGGACTCGGTGAAGCTCTGCCTCGCCTCAGTCCTATGGCTGCACCAGGTTCTGGAGCATTCGCCCATTTCATCAGCAGCACCGACTGCACCTTCGCTACGGTGGAGAGAAGGAAGAACGCGACGATTCGGCCATCTGGTGCAACAAGCTTGTCGACATCCAGAAGCAATACAAGATCATCAACAACGGGCAGGAGAAGGATTCCGTGGTTGACCTCGCTGAGACCATCATCGACCCCTGATACGCCAACATGAAAGAAGACAACCTGAACACATGGGAGGTACCTCTGAATCTAGCCTACATAACCTATGCGGCCAAGGACGCATACGCATGCTACGACATGTACAGGCAGATCTTGGACATGAGGGCGTGTCTGCTTCCTGTAACCGACGAGTACACGGACAGCCGCAACGTCGTGATCAAGCGTGCCAGGAAGGTCTAGATGTTGTACTTTATCTGTTTATAAGCACCTTTATCATCTGAGTGTTTCATGCATTAGCCTATGTGTCGTAATTATCTGTTTTTTCCGAAATATTTCTTTTAAGAACCCATTAACCTGATTGCTTTTTTTAGTGGCTATTTGCTTATGTATGTAAACTAGTTCACTTGTCCGTAAAAATAAAACTAGTTCACTCGGCCGCCGTGCTTTGAATCTCCTTCCTCCCAACATATTCCCCTCCTCAGGTGGACCCAGCAGGTCTCTGAATTTTCTCCCACTTTCTTTTTCGATGTAAACTGAGTTTTCTCCCAGTACTTTCCCCTAGAACCAACTCAACTGTCCCACATCTAGCCTAAAAAATAATAATACCCCACGTACTATTAACTCATCAAATTAAAATGATATTTTATTTCGTAAGTTGAAAGTTCTTACAAAATAATAATAATAATTGTTTATATATAACTTGGCAAGTTAACTCCTAGTGATTGCGTACATAAGCTTGCAAAGATTTTACTGACGTGCAATCATGTGTTTATGTTTTTATAACATTTCTCCGTCTAGCCCAACATGATATTTTCACCCAGCCCAGCAAGTCCGCGGATTTCGAGAAAAATGCAAATGGGATTTAAACGGGCTGCATCGATGCTACATCATTGTTTCACCAGCCCACCAAATGGACTAAAAAACAAATGGACTGGCTGACATGTGGGCCAGTAGGTCGAAGCCTAAGAAGGCGTTGGATTTACATCCAACGGCCGGCATTCTTCTTCAATCTCTCATCTTCTTCCCCTAGCACTGCCAGAACCACCTGCTCCAGCCTTCGGCGTCTAGCGGTGTTGTTTTGCGCTCCTCAGCGAAACGCTACCCCCCGACGGCCAGGCCATCCCTCCACTCCGCACCTCCTGTTATTCTCTGCCGAGTGTAGGCCCACCCCGCACCCGAACCAGTCAAGTTTCCCACTCCTCTCCGTCTGCGACTCCACTGCCGCGTCTTCCCCATCTCCGGGTCGTTCCAGTCTGGGGCCTCGCCGTCGTCCACCGCCTCGGTGCGCTCGGCGCGGCGTGGTCAACATACAAGAGTCATCGGAAGAGGACTGTACGTGGAGAGCCTGGTGACTGGGACCCACGAGGTCCATGGTCGCACGCAAGGAAAGTTCCTCCTTATTACGCACTGTACATGCACTGTACGTGGGAAGGCTTCTGTATTTCGCGAAAAAAACGTTCCCCCCGCTGACAGGTCGGACCCACCAGCTATATCTTCGCACGCAAGGAAGTGCCTCCTTATTACGCACCAAAAAATGAATACCCCGGCTGACTTGTGGGCCTACTAAGTTGACGAGGATGGAGGGCTTTCTCAACTTAGTCAATATGAACGATTCTAGCTCCAGTGACCGTACGATGTCCATCCAACGACCATAGTGCTTCTTCAACCTCTGGTCTTCTTGCTCCAGCCGCCCAAAGCAGCGCCGGTCGTGCCGCGTGCTCCTGCCTCTTGTGGCCGGTTGTGATGCCGCGGAGGCCTCACCGCCCCCTACTACTCCCACCGCTGGCCCAGGGTATCCCTCTACTCACCCACACCCCCTGTTATTCTGCGGCGACGGCAGCCTCACGTCGCAGCCGAACCAGTGAACCCTCGTACTCCTCTCCGCGTGGGCATCCACTGCCGCGTCTTCCCCGGCTCCGCGTCGTCCCCTTCCTAGGCCTCGCCGTCGTCCACCGCCTTGGTGCTCTCGGCGCGGCGTGGTCAATGTAGTCAACGACCGACTTCCATCGGAAGAGTACTGTACGTGGAGAGGCTGACAGCTGGGTCCACGGCCACAGCCCAGTTTTTTTGTGATTTGCCAAGTAAGTCGCTTTGTCGGGCCTGTTGGGCTGCAAATCTTTCAAGACGAGGAGAGCTTCATTCGGCTGGCCGAGAAAATGGCCTATCAGTAATGAGAAATGGGTTGTACATTTTTAAAACACATTAAACCGGCAATTAGTTTCAAATATCTTTTTTTCATTTTGAGATTTTAAATTACATTAATTTTTATGCGTGGAGAATTTGTTGGATTTTATATTGATATACATTTATTTTTAAAATCAGTTTGAATGTGAGTCGAAATTTCGGGATTAAAAACAGTTTCGGACCGCACCGAAATATGCAAAATTTCGTATAACTTTTTAACCGTGGCCACAATATGGGCTGTAACGCTAACAAAAAGAATATGGGCTCCAAAAAAAACCTTAAAAATTAGCAAATGGGTTGTAAATTATTAGAAATAATGGCAGATGGGCTGTATGTTGTTTTCCACAGATTTGAGGCTTTCCTAAAAAAAGGTTGACGCACAAGCAGTGACTGTTGGATGTCCATCGAACGGCCGTCGTGCTTCTTCAATCTCTGCTCTTCCTGCTCCAGCCGCTCAAACAAGCGCCGGCGGGACTGCCTGCTCCCTCCTCCCCGCGGCCGGCTGTGCTGCCGCGCAGGCCTCACCGCCCCACCATACTCCCATCGCTGGCATAGCCATCCCTCTACTCACCCACACCTGCTGTTATTCTCCGGCGACGGCAGACGAACCAGTAAACCCTCGTACAGTCGTACTCCCCTCCGCGTGGGAAACAACTGCCGAGTCTTCCCTGCCTCCGTGTCATTCCCTTCCTAGGCCTCGCCGTCGTCCACCGCCCTGGTGCTCTCGGCGCGGCCTGGTCAACGTGGTCAACGACCGACATGCATCTGAAGTGGACTGTACGTGGAGAGGCCGACAGCTGGGTCCATGGCCGCACGCAAGGAAATGCCTCCTTATTACACGCAAAATAATGATTCCTCCACCTGACATCAGGGACCCACCGAAAGGGCCTTTGTATTTCGCGAAAAAAACGTTACCGCCGCTGACAGCTCGGAACCACCAGCTATATCTTCGCACGCAAGGAAGTGCCTCCTTATTACGCACAAAAAAATGAATACTCCCCCTGTTAGCTGGGACCCAGTATAGTGGCAGGCTGACTTGTGGGCCTACTAAGTTGACGGGGACGGAGGGCTTTGTCAACTTAGTCAATATGCACGATTCTAGCTCCAGTGACCGTACGATGTCCATCCAACGGTGTAGTGCTTCTTCAACCTCTGGTCTTCTTGCTCCAGCCGCCCAAACCAGCGCCGGTCGTGCCTTGTGCTCCTGCCTCCCGTGGCCGGTTGCGATGCGGCGGAGGCCTCACCGCCCCTACTACTCCCACCACTGGCCAGGCCATCCCTCTACTCACCCACACCCCCTGTTATTCTGCGGCGACAGCAGCCTCACACCGTAGCGAACCAGTGAGCCCTCGTACTCCTCTACGCGTGGGCATCCACTGCCGCGTCTTCCCCGGCTCCGCGTCGTCCCCTTCCTAGGCCTCGCCATCGTCCACCGCCCTGGTGCTCTCGGCGCGGCGTGGTCAACGTGGTCAAGGAACGGCTTCCATCGGACGTGGACTGTACGTGGAGAGGCTAACAGCTGGGTCCACGGCCGCAGCAAGGAAGTGCCTCCTTATTACATGCAAAATAATTATTCCTCCACCTGACAGCTGGGACCCACTGAAAGGGCCTCTGTATTTCACGAAAAATGTTACCACCGCTGACAGCTCGGACCCACCAGCTATATCTTCGCACGCAAGGAAGTGCCTCCTTATTACGCACAAAAAAATGAATACTCCCCCTGCTAGCCGGGACCCACCATGGTGGGAGGCTGACTTGTGGGCCTATTAAGTTGACTGGGACGGGGGCCTTTGTCAACTTTAGTCAATATGAACGATTCTAGCTCCAGTGACCGTACGATGTCCATCCAACGGCCGTAGTGCTTCTTCAACCTCTGGTCTTCTTGCTCCAGCTGCCCAAAGCAGCGCCGGTCGTGCCGCATGCTCCTGCCACCCGTGGTCGGCTGTGCTGCCGCGGAGGCCTCACCGCCCCCTACTATTCCCACCGCTGGCCAGGCCCTGCGGCGACGGCAGCCTCACACCGCAGCCGAACCAGTGAACCCTCGTACTCCTCTCCGCGCGGGCTTCCACTGCCGCGTCTTCCCCGGCTCCCCGTCGTCCCCTTCATAGGCCTCGCCGTCGTCCACCGCCCTGGTGCTCTCGGCGCGGCATGGTCAACGTGGTCAAGGAATGACTTCCATCGGACGTGGACTGTACGTGGAGAGGCTGACAACTGGGTCCACGGCCGCAGCAAGGAAGTGCCTCCTTATTACGCGGAAAATAATGATTCCTCCACCTGACATCTGGGACCCACCGGACGGGCCACTGTATTTCACAAAAAAAACGTTCCCCCCTGACTGCTGGGATCCACCAGCTACATCTTCGCACGCAAGGAAGTGCGTCCGTGCAAAAAAACGATTTGCCCCCCTGACTGCTGGGACCCACCAGCTACATCTTCGCAGGCAAGGAAGTGCCTGACAGTCGGGACCCACCTGGTCGAAGCGTACGTAGCGTTGTCATTCTAGTCGCGAACGTGTACGTACATATATACTGGTGGATGTAGAGGCGCGCACGTGTCGTAGTAGAGGCGCGCACGTAGCATGTACACGTACGTATAGCGGACAGTGTGCAAGAAAGAAAATACGGCCACGTACGTACATACGGGCAGGGTCGTACGGCCAGGGCTCGTGTACATGGCTGGGTCGGAACGGAGAAACAGCATCGTCGTCGTGTTCATCGGGAGGGCTTGGACGGAACAGCCGATGGAAACGAGGCCTGGCGTACCGCAGAACGGAGGAAACGACCTTGTGTTCGACCGGCCATGTTTGAAACGGGATCCTGTTCATCGGGAGGGGTCTGGCGTACCGCAAAACAGAGGAAACGGACCTCCTACGGTCGAAACGGGGGTCCTGTTGATCGGGAGGGGTGTGGCGTACCGCAAAACGAAGGAAACGGACTTGTGTTGGAGCGCTACGGTCGAAACGGGGGTCCTGTTCATCGGGAGGGGTGTGGCGTACCGCAAAACGGGACTCCACGGGATATTGTTCATCTCCACCGTCGACCCCCTCCAGCCTCCACGGGCTACTTTTCATCCACCGTCGACCTCCTCCAGCCTCCACCTGCGACTGTTCATCCACGGGCTCCTGTTCATCCAGCCTCCACCACGCGCTACTCCACCGGCTACTGTTCAACCAGCCCTCTCCACGGGCTCCTGTTCAACCACTCCTCCACGGGCTACTGTTCATCCAGCCCTCCACTGTCTATTGTTCATCCTGCCCTCCACGGGGTGGTCCTGTTCATCCTGCCCTCCACGG